>NW_026735029.1:0-184547 GCF_949786415.1 Peromyscus eremicus | reverse complement strand
CTCAGAACAAAAGAACTGTGCTTCCTACACACACGGGCAATATCTAGGTCAATTCTGCTTACGAAACTGACAAGAACAGTAGCTCCTCTTCAGTCCAATACACTGTACTTGATGGGAACAGAGGCGAGTGCTATTAGCACTGTGTATGGCAATGGGAGCGCAATAGTGACTTTCCTTACCAGAAAACAACTCTTGCTCATAGGATCAAAAACTCCATGTGATTCAAATATATTTAGGACTGGGAAACAAACGCTAGCTCGCCTTACAAGAAACACACTCTGCTTTTGAGAAAAGATCACTCTTCTACTCTACTGTGTTTTCTATAGGGCCAGAACAGTGAGCTTGCTCAGAACAAAAGAACTGTGCTTCCTTCACACATGGCCATATCTAGTTCAATTCTGCTTACGAAACTGACAAGAACAGTAGCTCCTCTTCAGTCCAATACACTGTACTTGCTGGGAACAGAGGCGAGTTCTATTTGCACTGTATATGGCAATGGGAGCGCAATAGTGACTTTCCTTACCAGAAAACAACTCTTGCTCGTAGGATCAAAAACTGCATGTGATTCAACTCCACTTAGGACTGGGAAACAAACGCTAGCTCGCCTTACAAGAAACACACTCTGCTTTTGAGAAAAGATCTCTCTTCTACTCTACTGTGTTTTCTATAGGGCCAGAACAGTGAGCTTGCTCAGAACAAAAGAACTGTGCTTCCTTCACACATGGCCATATCTAGTTCAATTCTGCTTAGGAAAATGACAAGAACAGTAGCTCCTCTTCAGTCCAATACACTGTACTTGCTGGGAACAGAGGCGAGTTCTATTTGCACTGTGTATGGCAAAGGGAGCGCAATAGTGACTTTCCTTACCAGAAAACAACTCTTGCTCGTAGGATCAAAAACTGCATGTGATTCATCTCCATTTAGGACTGGGAAACAAACGCTAGCTCGCCTTACAAGAAACACACTCTGCTTTTGAGAAAAGATCACTCTTCTACTCTACTGTGTTTTCTATAGGGCCAGAACAGTGAGCTTGCTCAGAACAAAAGAACTGTGCTTCCTACACACATGGCCATATCTAGTTCAATTCTGCTTAGGAAACTGACAAGAACAGTAGATCATTTTTAGTCCAAAAAACTGTACATGCTGGGAACAGACGCCAGTGCAATTTGCCCTGTGTATGACAATGGGAGCACAATAGTGACTCTTCTTAACAGAAAACAACTCTTGCTCGTAGGACCAGAAACTGCATGTGATTCAACTCCATTTAGGACTGGGAAACAAATGCTAGCTCGCCTTACAAGAAACACACTCTGTTTTTGAGAAAAGGGCACTCTTCTACTCTACTGTGTTTCCTTTGGGTTCGATCAGTGAGCTTACAGTAGAAAAGAACTGTGCTTCCTACACACACGGGCCATATCTAGTTCAACTCTACTTAGGAAACTGACAAGAACAGTAGCTCCTCTTCAGTCCAATACACTGTACTTGCTGGGAACAGACGCTAGTGCTATTTGCACAATGTATGGCAATGGGAACTCAATAGTGACTTTTCTTACCAGAAAACAACTCTAGCTCGTAAGACCAAAAACTGCATGTGATTCAACTCCATTTAGGACTGGGAAACAAATGCTAGCTCGCCTTACAAGAAACACACTCTGCTTTTGAGAAAAGAGCACTCTTCTACTCTACTGTGTTTCCTTCAGGGCCAAAACAGTGAGCTTGCTCAGAACAAAAGAACTGTGCTTCCTACACACACGGCCATATCTAGTTCAATTCTGCTTAGGAAACTGACAAGAACAGTAGATCCTCTTCCGTCCCATACACTGTACATGCTGGGAACAGACGCCAGTGCTATTTGCCCTGTGTATGACAATGGGAGCACAACAGTGCCTCTTCTTACCAGAAAACAACTCTTGCTCGTAGGACCAGAAACTGCATTTGATTCAACTCCATTTAGGACTGGGAAACAAACGCTAGCTCGCTTTACAAGAAAAACACTCTGCTTTTGAGAAAAGAGCAGTTTTCTACTCTACTGTGTTTCCTATAGGGCCAGAATAGTTAGCTTGCTCAGAACAAAAGAACTGTGCTTCCTACACACACGGCTATATCTAGTACAACTCTGCTTAGGAAACTGACAAGAACAGGAGCTCCTCTTCAGTCCAATACACTGTACATGCTGGGAACAGACGCCAGTGCTATTTGCCCTGTGTATGATAATGGTAGCGCAATAGTGACTCTTCTTACCAGAAAACAACTCTTGTACGTAGAACCAGAAACTGCATGTGATTCAACTCCATTTATAACTGGGAAACAAACACTAGCTCGCCTTACAATAAACACACTCTGCTTTTGAGAAAAGAGCACTCTTCTAGTCTAATGTGTTTTTTGTAAGGCCAGAATAGTGAGCTTGCTCAGAACAAAAGAACTGTGCTTCCTACACACACCGACTATATCTAGTTCAACTTTGCTTAGGAAACTGACAAGAACAGTAGATCCTCTTCAGTCCAATACACTGTACATGCTGGGAACAGACGCCAGTGCTATTTGCCCTGTGTATGATAATGGGAGCGCAATAATGACTCTTCTTACCAGAAAACAACTCTTGCTCGTAGAACCAGAAACTGCATGTGATTCACTCCATTTAGGACTGGGAAACAAATGGTAGCTCGCCTTACAAGACACACACTCTGCTTTTGAGAAAAGAGCACTCTTCTACTCTACTCTGTTTCCTATGGGTTCGATCAATGAGCTTACAGTACAAAAGAACTGGGCTTCCTACACACACGGGCCATATCTAGTTCAACTCTGCTTAGGAAACTGACAAGAACAGTAGCTCCTCTTCAGTCCAATACACTGTACTTGATGGGAACAGAGGCGAGTCCTCTTTGCACTGTGTGTGGCAATGGGAGCGCAATAGTGTCTTTCCTTACCAGAAAACAACTCTAGCTCGTAGGACCAAAAACTGCATGTGATTCAACTCAATTTAGGACTGGGAAACAAACGCTAGCTCGCCTTACAAGAAACACACTCTGCTTTTGAGAATAGAGCACTCTTCTACTCTACTGTGTTTCCTATAGGGCCAAAAGAGTGAGCTTGCTCAGAACAAAAGAACTGTGCTTCCTACACACACGGCCATATCTAGTTCAATTCTGCTTAGGAAACTGACAAGAACAGTAGCTCCTCTTCAGTCCAATACACTGTACATGCTGGGAACAGACGCCAGTGCTATTTGCCCTGTGTATGACAATGGGAGTGCAACAGTGACTCGTCTTACCAGAAAACAACTCTTGCTCTTAGGACCAGAAACTGCATGTAATTCAACTCCATTTAGGACTGGGAAACAAATGCTAGCTCGCCTTACAAGAAACACACTCTGCTTCTCAGAAAAGAGCACTCTTCTACTCTACTGTGTTTCCGATAGGGCCAGAATAGTGAGCTTGCTCAGAACAAAAGAACTGTGCTTCCTACACACACGGGCCATATCTATTTTAACTCCGCTTAGGAAACTGACAAGAACAGTAGCTCCTCTTCAGTCCAATACACTGTACTTGCTGGGAACAACGCGAGAGCTATTTGCACTGTATATGGCAATGGGAGGGCAATAGTGACTCTTCCTACCAGTTAACATCTCTTGCTCGTAGGACCAGAAACTGCATGTGATTCACTCCATTTAGGACTGGGAAACAAATGGTAGCTCGCCTTACAAGACACACACTCTGCTTTTGAGAAAAGAGCACTCTTCTACTCTACTCTGTTTCCTATGGGTTCAATCAGTGAGCTTACAGTACAAAAGAACTGGGCTTCCTACACACACGGGCCATATCTAGTTCAACTCTGCTTAGGAAACTGACAAGAACAGTAGCTCCTCTTCAGTCCAATACACTGTACTTGATGGGAACAGACGCGAGTCCTCTTTGCACTGTGTGTGGCAATGGGAGCGCAATAGTGTCTTTCCTTACCAGAAAACAACTCTAGCTCGTAGGACCAAAAACTGCATGTGATTCAACTCAATTTAGGACTGGGAAACAAATGCTAGCTCGCCTTACAAGAAACACACTCTGCTTTTGAGAAAAGAGCACTCTTCTACTCTACTGTGTTTCCTATAGGGCCAAAAGAGTGAGCTTGCTCAGAACAAAAGAACTGTGCTTCCTACACACACGGCCATATCTAGTTCAATTCTGCTTAGGAAACTAACAAGAACAGTAGATCCTCTTCAGTCCTATACACTGTACTTGCTGGGAACAACGCGAGAGCTATTTGCACTGTATATGGCAATGGGAGGGCAATAGTGACTCTTCCTACCAGTTAACATCTCTTGCTCGTAGGACCAGAAACTGCATGGGATTCAACTCCATTTCGGACTGGGAAACAAGCACTAGTTCGACTTACAAGAAACACACTCTGCTTTGAGAAAAGAGCACTCTTCTACTCTACTGTGTTTCCTATGGTGTCCGAACAGTCAGCTTGCTCAGAACAAAAGAACTGTGCTTCCTACACACACGGGCAATATCTAGGTCAATTCTGCTTATGAAACTGACAAGAACAGTAGCTCCTCTTCAGTCCAATACACTGTACTTGATGGGAACAGAGGCGATTGCTGTTAGCACTGTGTATGGCAATGGGAGCGCAATAGTGACTTTCCTTACCAGAAAACAACTCTTGCTCGTAGGATCAAAAACTCCATGTGATTCAAATATATTTAGGACTGGGAAACAAACGCTAGCTCGCCTTACAAGAAACACACTCTGCTTTTGAGAAAAGACCACTCTTCTACTCTACTGTGTTTTCTATAGGGCCAGAACAGTGAGCTTGCTCAGAACAAAAGAACTGTGCTTCCTTCACACATGGCCGTATCTAGTTCACTTCTGCTTAGGAAACTGACAAGAACAGTAGCTCCTCTTCAGTGCAATACACTGTACTTGCTGGGAACAGAGGCGAGTTCTATTTGCACTGTGTATGGCAATGGGAGCGCAATAGTGACTTTCCTTACCAGAAAACAACTCTTGCTCGTAGGATCAAAAACTGCATGTGATTCAACTCCATTTATGACTGGGAAACAAACGCTAGCTCGCCTTACAAGAAACACACTCTGCTTTTGAGAAAAGACCACTCTTCTACTCTACTCTGTTTCCTATGGGTTCGATCAGTGAGGTTCCAGTACAAAAGAACTGGGATTCCTACACACACGGGCCATATCTAGTTCAACTCTGCTTAGGAAACTGACAAGAACAGTAGCTCCTCTTCAGTCCAATACACTGTACTTGATGGAAACAGACGCGAGTCCTCTTTGCACTGTGTGTGGCAATGGGAGCGCAATAGTGTCTTTTCTTACCAGAAAACAACTCTAGCTCGTAGGACCAAAAACTGCATGTGATTCAACTCAATTTAGGACTGGGAAACAAACGCTAGCTCGCCTTACAAGAAACACACTCTGCTTTTGAGAAAAGAGCACTCTTCTACTCTACTGTGTTTCCTATGGGGTCCGAAAAGTTAGCGTGCTCAGAACAAAAGAACTGTGCTTCCTACACACATGGCCATATCTAGTTCAATTCTGCTTAGGAAACTGACAAGAACAGTAGCTCCTCTTCAGTCCAATACACTGTACATGCTGGGAACAGACGCCAGCGCTATTTGCCCTGTGTATGACAATGGGAGCACAATAGTGACTCTTCTTACCAGAAAACAACTCTTGCTCATAGGACCAGAAACTGCATGTGATTCAACTCCATTTAGTACTGGGAAACAAACGCTAGCTCGCCTTACAAGAAATACACTCTGCTTTTGAGAAAAGAGCACTCTTCTACTCTACTGTGTTTCCTGTAGGGCCAGAACAGTGAGCTTGCTCAGAACAAAAGAACTGTGCTTCCTACACACAGGGGCCATATCTAGTTCAACTCTGCTTAGGAAACTGAGAAGAACAGTAGCTCATCTTCAGTCCAATACAGTGTACTTGCTGGGAACAGACGCTAGTGCTATTTGCACTATGTATGGCAATGGGAGCTCAATAGTGACTTTTCTTACCAGAAAACAACTCTAGCTCGTAGGACCAAAAACTGCATGTGATTCAACTCCATTTAGGACTGGGAAACAACGCTAGCTCGCCTTACAAGAAACACACTCTGCTTTTGAGAAAAGAGCACTCTTCTACTCTACTGTGTTTCCTACAGGGCCAAAACAGTGAGCTTGCTCAGAACAAAAGAACTGTGCTTCCTACACACACGGCCATATCTAGTTCAATTCTGCTTAGGAAACTGACAAGAACAGTAGATCCTCTTCCGTCCCTTACACTGTACTTGCTGGGAACAGACGCCAGTGCTATTTGCCCTGTGTATGACAATGGGAGCACAACAGTGACTCTTCTTACCAGAAAACAACTCTTGCTCGTAGGACCAGAAACTGCATGTGATTCAACTCCATTTAGGACTGGGAAACAAACGCTAGCTCGCTTTACAAGAAAAACACTCTGCTTTTGAGAAAGGAGCAGTCTTCTACTCTACTGTGTTTCCTATAGGGCCAGAATAGTGAGCTTGCTCAGAACAAAAGAACTGTGCTTCCTACACACACGGGCTATATCTAGTACAACTCTGCTTAAGAAACTGACAAGAACAGGAGCTCTTCTTCAGTCCAATACACTGTACATGCTGGGAACAGACGCCAGTGCTATTTGCCCTGTGTATGATAATGGCAGCGCAATAGTGACTCTTCTTACCAGAAAACAACTCTTGTTCGTAGGACCAGAAACTGCATGTGATTCAACTCCATTTATAACTGGGAAACAAACGCTAGCTCGCCTTACAATAAACACACTCTGCTTTTGAGAAAAGAGCACTCTTCTAGTCTAATGTGTTTTTTGTAAGGCCAGAATCGTGAGCTTGCTCAGAACAAAAGAACTGTGCTTCGTACACACACCGACTATATCTAGTTCAACTCTGCTTAGGAAACTGACAAGAACAGTAGATCCTGTTCAGTCCAATACACTGTACATGCTGGGAACAGACGCCAGTGCTATTTGCCCTGTGTATGATAATGGGAGTGCAATAATGACTCTTCTTACCAGAAAACAACTCTTGCTCGTAGAACCAGAAACTGCATGTGATTCAACTCCATTTAGGACTGGGAAACAAATGCTAGCTCGCCTTACAAGAAACACACTCTGCTTTTGAGAAAAGAGCACTCTTCTACTCTACTCTGTTTCCTATGGGTTCGATCAGTGAGCTTACAGTACAAAAGAACTGGGCTTCCTACACACACGGGCCATATCTAGTTCAACTCTGCTTAGGAAACTGACAAGAACAGTAGCTCCTCTTCAGTCCAATACACTGTACTTAATGGGAACAGACGCGAGTCCTCTTTGCACAGTGTGTGGCAATGGGAGCGTAATAGTGACTTTCCTTACCAGAAAACAACTCTAGCTCTAGGACCAAAAACTGCATGTGATTCAACTCCATTTAGGACTGGGAAACAAACGCTAGCTCGCCTTACAAGAAACACACTCTGCTTTTGAGAAAAGAGCACTCTTCTACTCTACTGTGTTTCCTATAGGGCCAGAATAGTGAGCTTGCTCAGAACAAAAGAACTGTGCTTCCTACACACACGGGCAATATCTAGGTCAATTCTGCTTACGAAACTGACAAGAACAGTAGCTCCTCTTCAGTCCAATACACTGTACTTGATGGGAACAGAGGCGAGTGCTATTAGCACTGTGTATGGCAATGGGAGCGCAATAGTGACTTTCCTTACCAGAAAACAACTCTTGCTCATAGGATCAAAAACTCCATGTGATTCAAATATATTTAGGACTGGGAAACAAACGCTAGCTCGCCTTACAAGAAACACACTCTGCTTTTGAGAAAAGATCACTCTTCTACTCTACTGTGTTTTCTATAGGGCCAGAACAGTGAGCTTGCTCAGAACAAAAGAACTGTGCTTCCTTCACACATGGCCATATCTAGTTCAATTCTGCTTACGAAACTGACAAGAACAGTAGCTCCTCTTCAGTCCAATACACTGTACTTGCTGGGAACAGAGGCGAGTTCTATTTGCACTGTATATGGCAATGGGAGCGCAATAGTGACTTTCCTTACCAGAAAACAACTCTTGCTCGTAGGATCAAAAACTGCATGTGATTCAACTCCACTTAGGACTGGGAAACAAACGCTAGCTCGCCTTACAAGAAACACACTCTGCTTTTGAGAAAAGATCTCTCTTCTACTCTACTGTGTTTTCTATAGGGCCAGAACAGTGAGCTTGCTCAGAACAAAAGAACTGTGCTTCCTTCACACATGGCCATATCTAGTTCAATTCTGCTTAGGAAAATGACAAGAACAGTAGCTCCTCTTCAGTCCAATACACTGTACTTGCTGGGAACAGAGGCGAGTTCTATTTGCACTGTGTATGGCAAAGGGAGCGCAATAGTGACTTTCCTTACCAGAAAACAACTCTTGCTCGTAGGATCAAAAACTGCATGTGATTCATCTCCATTTAGGACTGGGAAACAAACGCTAGCTCGCCTTACAAGAAACACACTCTGCTTTTGAGAAAAGATCACTCTTCTACTCTACTGTGTTTTCTATAGGGCCAGAACAGTGAGCTTGCTCAGAACAAAAGAACTGTGCTTCCTACATACATGGCCATATCTAGTTCAATTCTGCTTAGGAAACTGACAAGAACAGTAGATCATTTTCAGTCCAAAAAACTGTACATGCTGGGAACAGACGCCAGTGCAATTTGCCCTGTGTATGACAATGGGAGCACAATAGTGACTCTTCTTAACAGAAAACAACTCTTGCTCGTAGGACCAGAAACTGCATGTGATTCAACTCCATTTAGGACTGGGAAACAAATGCTAGCTCGCCTTACAAGAAACACACTCTGTTTTTGAGAAAAGGGCACTCTTCTACTCTACTGTGTTTCCTTTGGGTTCGATCAGTGAGCTTACAGTAGAAAAGAACTGTGCTTCCTACACACACGGGCCATATCTAGTTCAACTCTACTTAGGAAACTGACAAGAACAGTAGCTCCTCTTCAGTCCAATACACTGTACTTGCTGGGAACAGACGCTAGTGCTATTTGCACAATGTATGGCAATGGGAGCTCAATAGTGACTTTTCTTACCAGAAAACAACTCTAGCTCGTAGGACCAAAAACTGCATGTGATTCAACTCCATTTAGGACTGGGAAACAAATGCTAGCTCGCCTTACAAGAAACACACTCTGCTTTTGAGAAAAGAGCACTCTTCTACTCTACTGTGTTTCCTTCAGGGCCAAAACAGTGAGCTTGCTCAGAACAAAAGAACTGTGCTTCCTACACACACGGCCATATCTAGTTCAATTCTGCTTAGGAAACTGACAAGAACAGTAGATCCTCTTCCGTCCCATACACTGTACATGCTGGGAACAGACGCCAGTGCTATTTGCCCTGTGTATGACAATGGGAGCACAACAGTGCCTCTTCTTACCAGAAAACAACTCTTGCTCGTAGGACCAGAAACTGCATTTGATTCAACTCCATTTAGGACTGGGAAACAAACGCTAGCTCGCTTTACAAGAAAAACACTCTGCTTTTGAGAAAAGAGCAGTTTTCTACTCTACTGTGTTTCCTATAGGGCCAGAATAGTTAGCTTGCTCAGAACAAAAGAACTGTGCTTCCTACACACACGGGCTATATCTAGTACAACTCTGCTTAGGAAACTGACAAGAACAGGAGCTCCTCTTCAGTCCAATACACTGTACATGCTGGGAACCGACGCCAGTGCTATTTGCCCTGTGTATGATAATGGTAGCGCAATAGTGACTCTTCTTACCAGAAAACAACTCTTGTACGTAGGACCAGAAACTGCATGTGATTCAACTCCATTTATAACTGGGAAACAAACGCTAGCTCGCCTTACAATAAACACACTCTGCTTTTGAGAAAAGAGCACTCTTCTAGTCTAATGTGTTTTTTGTAAGGCCAGAATAGTGAGCTTGCTCAGAACAAAAGAACTGTGCTTCCTACACACACCGACTATATCTAGTTCAACTTTGCTTAGGAAACTGACAAGAACAGTAGATCCTCTTCAGTCCAATACACTGTACATGCTGGGAACAGACGCCAGTGCTATTTGCCCTGTGTATGATAATGGGAGCGCAATAATGACTCTTCTTACCAGAAAACAACTCTTGCTCGTAGAACCAGAAACTGCATGTGATTCACTCCATTTAGGACTGGGAAACAAATGGTAGCTCGCCTTACAAGACACACACTCTGCTTTTGAGAAAAGAGCACTCTTCTACTCTACTCTGTTTCCTATGGGTTCGATCAATGAGCTTACAGTACAAAAGAACTGGGCTTCCTACACACACGGGCCATATCTAGTTCAACTCTGCTTAGGAAACTGACAAGAACAGTAGCTCCTCTTCAGTCCAATACACTGTACTTGATGGGAACAGACGCGAGTCCTCTTTGCACTGTGTGTGGCAATGGGAGCGCAATAGTGTCTTTCCTTACCAGAAAACAACTCTAGCTCGTAGGACCAAAAACTGCATGTGATTCAACTCAATTTAGGACTGGGAAACAAACGCTAGCTCGCCTTACAAGAAACACACTCTGCTTTTGAGAAAAGAGCACTCTTCTACTCTACTGTGTTTCCTATAGGGCCAAAAGAGTGAGCTTGCTCAGAACAAAAGAACTGTGCTTCCTACACACACGGCCATATCTAGTTCAATTCTGCTTAGGAAACTGACAAGAACAGTAGCTCCTCTTCAGTCCAATACACTGTACATGCTGGGAACAGACGCCAGTGCTATTTGCCCTGTGTATGACAATGGGAGTGCTACAGTGACTCGTCTTACCAGAAAACAACTCTTGCTCTTAGGACCAGAAACTGCATGTAATTCAACTCCATTTAGGACTGGGAAACAAATGCTAGCTCGCCTTACAAGAAACACACTCTGCTTCTCAGAAAAGAGCACTCTTCTACTCTACTGTGTTTCCTATAGGGCCAGAATAGTGAGCTTGCTCAGAACAAAAGAACTGTGCTTCCTACACACACGGGCCATATCTAGTTTAACTCCGCTTAGGAAACTGACAAGAACAGTAGCTCCTCTTCAGTCCAATACACTGTACTTGCTGGGAACAACGCGAGAGCTATTTGCACTGTATATGGCAATGGGAGGGCAATAGTGACTCTTCCTACCAGTTAACATCTCTTGCTCGTAGGACCAGAAACTGCATGTGATTCACTCCATTTAGGACTGGGAAACAAATGGTAGCTCGCCTTACAAGACACACACTCTGCTTTTGAGAAAAGAGCACTCTTCTACTCTACTCTGTTTCCTATGGGTTCAATCAGTGAGCTTACAGTACAAAAGAACTGGGCTTCCTACACACACGGGCCATATCTAGTTCAACTCTGCTTAGGAAACTGACAAGAACAGTAGCTCCTCTTCAGTCCAATACACTGTACTTGATGGGAACAGATGCGAGTCCTCTTTGCACTGTGTGTGGCAATGGGAGCGCAATAGTGTCTTTCCTTACCAGAAAACAACTCTAGCTCGTAGGACCAAAAACTGCATGTGATTCAACTCAATTTAGGACTGGGAAACAAATGCTAGCTCGCCTTACAAGAAACACACTCTGCTTTTGAGAAAAGAGCACTCTTCTACTCTACTGTGTTTCCTATAGGGCCAAAAGAGTGAGCTTGCTCAGAACAAAAGAACTGTGCTTCCTACACACACGGCCATATCTAGTTCAATTCTGCTTAGGAAACTAACAAGAACAGTAGATCCTCTTCAGTCCCATACACTGTACTTGCTGGGAACAACGCGAGAGCTATTTGCACTGTATATGGCAATGGGAGGGCAATAGTGACTCTTCCTACCAGTTAACATCTCTTGCTCGTAGGACCAGAAACTGCATGGGATTCAACTCCATTTCGGACTGGGAAACAAGCACTAGTTCGACTTACAAGAAACACACTCTGCTTTGAGAAAAGAGCACTCTTCTACTCTACTGTGTTTCCTATGGTGTCCGAACAGTCAGCTTGCTCAGAACAAAAGAACTGTGCTTCCTACACACACGGGCAATATCTAGGTCAATTCTGCTTACGAAACTGACAAGAACAGTAGCTCCTCTTCAGTCCAATACACTGTACTTGATGGGAACAGAGGCGATTGCTGTTAGCACTGTGTATGGCAATGGGAGCGCAATAGTGACTTTCCTTACCAGAAAACAACTCTTGCTCGTAGGATCAAAAACTCCATGTGATTCAAATATATTTAGGACTGGGAAACAAACGCTAGCTCGCCTTACAAGAAACACACTCTGCTTTTGAGAAAAGACCACTCTTCTACTCTACTGTGTTTTCTATAGGGCCAGAACAGTGAGCTTGCTCAGAACAAAAGAACTGTGCTTCCTTCACACATGGCCGTATCTAGTTCACTTCTGCTTACGAAACTGACAAGAACAGTAGCTCCTCTTCAGTGCAATACACTGTACTTGCTGGGAACAGAGGCGAGTTCTATTTGCACTGTGTATGGCAATGGGAGCGCAATAGTGACTTTCCTTACCAGAAAACAACTCTTGCTCGTAGGATCAAAAACTGCATGTGATTCAACTCCATTTATGACTGGGAAACAAACGCTAGCTCGCCTTACAAGAAACACACTCTGCTTTTGAGAAAAGAGCACTCTTCTACTCTACTCTGTTTCCTATGGGTTTGATCAGTGAGGTTCCAGTACAAAAGAACTGGGATTCCTACACACACGGGCCATATCTAGTTCAACTCTGCTTAGGAAACTGACAAGAACAGTAGCTCCTCTTCAGTCCAATACACTGTACTTGATGGAAACAGACGCGAGTCCTCTTTGCACTGTGTGTGGCAATGGGAGCGCAATAGTGTCTTTTCTTACCAGAAAACAACTCTAGCTCGTAGGACCAAAAACTGCATGTGATTCAACTCAATTTAGGACTGGGAAACAAACGCTAGCTCGCCTTACAAGAAACACACTCTGCTTTTGAGAAAAGAGCACTCTTCTACTCAACTGTGTTTCTTATAGGACCAAAACAGTGAGCTTGCTCAGAACAAAAGAACTGTGCTTCCTACACACACGGTCATATCTAGTTCAATTCTGCTTAGGAAACTGACAAGAATAGTAGATCCTCTTCAGTCCAATACACTGTACTTGCAGGGAACAGACGCGAGTGCTATTTGCCCTGTGTATGACAATGGGAGCGCAATAGTGACTCTTCTTACTAGAAAACAACTCTTGCTCGTAGGACCAGAAACTGCATATGATTCAACTCCATTTAGGACTGGGAAACAAATGCTAGCTCGCCTTACATGAAACACACTCTGCTTTTGAGAAAAGAGCACTCTTCTACCCTACTGAGTTTCCTATGGGGTCCGAACAGTGAGCTTGCTCAGAACAAAAGAACTGTGCTTCCTACACACACGGGCCATATCTAGTTCAACTCTGCTTAAAAAACTGACAAGAACAGTAGATCCTCTTCAGTCCAATACACTGTACTTGCTGGGAACAGATGCAAGTGCTATTTGCACTGTGTATGGCAATGAGAGTGCAATAGTGACTCTTCTTACCAGAAAAAAACTCTTGCTCGTAGGACCAGAAACTGCATGTGTCTCAACTCCATTTAGGACTGGGAAAGAAATGCTAGCTCGCCTTACAAGAAAAACTCTGTGCTTTTGACAAAAGAGCATTCTTCTACTATACTGTTTTTCCTATAGGGCCAGATGAGTGAGCTTCCTCAGAACAAAAGAACTGTGCTTCCTGCACACAGGGGCCATATCTATTCAATTCTGCTTAGGAAACTGACAAGAACAGTAGATCCTCTTCAGCCCAATACACTGTACATGCTGGGAACAGACGCCAGTACTATTTGCCCTGTGTATGACAATGGGAGCACAATAGTGACTCTTCTTACCAGAAAACAACTCTTGTTCCTAGGACCAGAAACTGCATGTGACTCAACTCCATTTAGGACTGGGAAACAAACGCTAGCTCGCCTTACAAGAAATACACTCTGCTTTTGAGAAAGGAGCACTCTTCTACTCTACTGTGTTTCCTGTAGGGCCAGAACAGTGAGCTTGCTCAGAACAAAAGAACTGTGCTTCCTACACACACGGCCATATCTAGTTCAATTCTGTTTAGGAACCTGACAAGAACAGTAGATCCCCTTCAGTCCAATACACTGTACTTGCTGGGAACAGACGCTAGTGCTATTTGTCCTGTGTATGGCAATGGCAGCGCAATAGTGACTATTCTTACCATAAAACAACTATTGCTCGTAGGACCAGAAACTGCATGTGATTCAACTCCATTTAGGACTGGGAAACAAATGCTACCTGGCCTTAAAAGAAACACACTCTGCTTTTGAGAAAAGAGCACACTTCTACTCTATTGTGTTTCCTACGGGGTCCAAACAGTGAGCTTGCTCAGAAGAGAAAATTGTGCTTCCTACACACGGACCATATCTAGTTCAACTCTGCTTAGGAAACCGACAAGAACAGTAGCTCCTCTTCAGTCCGATACACTGTAATTGCTGGGAACAGACGCGAGTGCTATTTGCACTGTGTAAGTCAATGGGAGCACAATAGTGACTTTCCTTACCAGAAAACAACTCTTGCTCGTAGGCCCAGAAACTGCATGTGATTCAACTCCATTTAGGACTGGGAAACAAACACTAGCTCGCCTTACAAGAAACACACCCTGCTTTTGAGAAAAGAGCAGTCTTCTACTCTACTGTGTTTCCTATGTGGTCAAAACAGTAAGATTGCTCAGAACAAAAGAACTGAGCTTCCTACACACACGGGTCATGTCTCGTTCAACTCTGCTTAGGAAACTGACAACAACAGTAGCTACTCTTCAGTCCGATACAATGTACTTGCTGGGAACAGACGCGAGTGCTATTTGCTCTGTGCATGGCAATGGGAGCACAATAGTGGCTCTTCTTACCAGAAAAAAACTCTTGCTCGTAGGACCAGAAACTGCATGAGAATCAACTCCATTTAGGACTGGGAAACAAACGCTAGCTCTCATTACAAGAAACACACTCTGCTTTTGAGAAAAGAGCCCTCTTATACTCTAAAGTGTTTTTCATAGGGCCAGAACAGTGAGCTTGCTCAGAAAAAAAAAACTGTGCTTCCTACACACACGGGCCATATCTAGTTCAACTCTGCTTAGGAAACTGACAAAAACAGTAGCTCCTCTTCAGTCCGGTACACTGTACTAGCTGGGAACACACGCGAGTGCTATTTGCACTGTGTATGGCAATGGGAGCTCCATAGTGACTTTCCTTAAAAGAAAACAACTCTTGCTCGTAGGAACAGAAACTGCATGGGATTCAACTCCATTTAGGACTGGGAAACAAATGCTAGCTCGCCTTACTAGAAACACACTCTGCTTTTGAGAAAAGAGCACTCATCTACTCTACTGTGTTTTCTATGGGGTCCAAAAAGTGAGCTTGCTCAGAACAGAAGACTGTGCTTCCTACACACGGACCATATCTAGTTCAACTCTGCTTATGAAACTGACAAGAACAGTAGCTCCTCTTCAGTCCGATACACTGTAATTGCTGGGAACAGACGCGAGTGCTATTTGCACTGTGTATGGCAATGGGAGCGCAATAGTGACTTTCAGTACCAGAAAACAACTCTTGCTCGTAGGACCAGAAACTGCATGTGATTCAACTCCATTTAGGACTGGGAAACAAACACTAGCTCGCCTTACAAGAAACACACCCTGCTTTTGAGAAAAGAGCACTCTTCTACTCTACTGTGTTTCCTATGTGGTCAAAACAGTGATCTTGCTCAGAACAAAAGAAATGAGCTTCCTACACACACGGGCCATATCTCGTTCAACTCTGTTTAGGAAACTGACAACAACAGTAGCTACTCTTCAGTCCAATACACTGTACTTGCTGGGAACAGACGCGAGTGCTATTTGCACTGTGTATGGCAATGGGAGCACAATAGTGACTCTTATTACCAGAAAACAACTCTTGCTCGTAGGACCAGAAACTGCATGAGATTCAAGTCCATTTAGGACTGGGAAACAAACGCTAGCTCGCCTTACAAGAAACACACTCTGCTTTTGAGAAAAGAGCCCTCTTATTCTCTGAAGTGTTTCCTATAGGGCCAGAATAGTGATCTTGCTCAGAAAAAAAAACTGTGCTTCCTACACACACGGGCCATATCTAGTTCAACTCTGCTTAGGAAACTGACAAAAACAGTAACTCCTCTTCAGTACGATACCCTGTACTAGCTGGGAACACACGTGAGTGCTATTTGCACTGTGTATGGCAATGGGAGCGCAATAGTGACTTTCCTTACTAGAAAACAACTCTTGTTGGTAGGACCAGAAACTGCATGTGATTCAACTCCATTTAGGACTGGGAAACAAACTCTAGCTCGCCTTACAAGAAACACACTCTGCTTTTGAGAAAAGAGCACTCTTCTTCTCTACTGTGTTTCCTATAGGGCCAGAACAGTGAGCTTGCTCAGAACATAAGAACTGTGCTTCCTACACACACGGGCCATATCTAGTTCAACTCTGCTTAGGAAACTGACAAGAACAGTAGCTCCTCTTCACTCCGATACACTGTACTTGTGGTGAACAGAAGCGAGGGATATTTGCACTGTGTACGGCAATTGGAGCACAATAGTGACTTGTCTTACGAGAAAACAACTCTTGCTCGTAGGACAAAAAACTGCATGTGACTCAACTCCATCTAGGACTGGGAAACAAACGCTAGCTCGACTTCCAAGAAACACACTCTGCTTTTGATAAAAGAGCACTCTTCTACTCTACTGTGTTTCCTATGTGTTCTGAACAGTGAGCTTCCTCAGAACAAAAAAACTGTGCTTCCTACACACACGGCCATATCTAGTTCAATTCTGCTTAGGAACCTGACAAGAACAGTAGATCCTCTTCAGTCCAATACACTGTACTTGCTGGAAACAGACGCCAGTGATATTTGTCCTGTGTATGGCAATGGCAGAGCAATAGTGACTCTTGTTACCATAAAACAACTCTTGCTCGTAAGACTAGAAACTCCATGTGATTCAACTCCATTTAGGACTGGGAAACAAACTCTAGCTCGCCTTACAAGAAACACACTATGCTTTAGAGAAAAGAGCACTCTTATACTCTACTGTGTTTCCTATAGGGCCAGAACAGTGAGCTTGCTCAGAACAAAAGAACTGTGCTTCCTACACACACGGGCCATATCTAGTTCAACTCTGCTTAGGAAACTGACAAGAACAGTAGCTCCTCTTCAGTTCCATACACTGTACTTGCTGGGAACAGACGCAAGTGCTATTTGCACTGTGTATGGCAATGGGAGCACAATAGTGACTCTTATTACCAGAAAACAACTCTTGCTCGTAGGACCAGAACCTGCATGAGATTCAAGTCCATTTAGGACTGGGAAACAAACGCTAGCTCGCCTTACAAGAAACACACTCTGCTTTTGAGAAAAGAGCCCTCTTATTCTCTGAAGTGTTTCCTATAGGGCCAGAATAGTGATCTTGCTCAGAAAAAAAAACTGTGCTTCCTACACACACGGGCCATATCTAGTTCAACTCTGCTTAGGAAACTGACAAAAACAGTAACTCCTCTTCAGTACGATACCCTGTACTAGCTGGGAACACACGTGAGTGCTATTTGCACTGTGTATGGCAATGGGAGCGCAATAGTGACTTTCCTTACTAGAAAACAACTCTTGTTGGTAGGACCAGAAACTGCATGTGATTCAACTCCATTTAGGACTGGGAAACAAACTCTAGCTCGCCTTACAAGAAACACACTCTGCTTTTGAGAAAAGAGCACTCTTCTTCTCTACTGTGTTTCCTATAGGGCCAGAACAGTGAGCTTGCTCAGAACATAAGAACTGTGCTTCCTACACACACGGGCCATATCTAGTTCAACTCTGCTTAGGAAACTGACAAGAACAGTAGCTCCTCTTCACTCCGATACACTGTACTTGTGGGGAACAGAAGCGAGGGATATTTGCACTGTGTACGGCAATTGGAGCACAATAGTGACTTGTCTTACGAGAAAACAACTCTTGCTCGTAGGACAAAAAACTGCATGTGACTCAACTCCATCTAGGACTGGGAAACAAACGCTAGCTCGACTTCCAAGAAACACACTCTGCTTTTGATAAAAGAGCACTCTTCTACTCTACTGTGTTTCCTATGTGTTCTGAACAGTGAGCTTCCTCAGAACAAAAAAACTGTGCTTCCTACACACACGGCCATATCTAGTTCAATTCTGCTTAGGAACCTGACAAGAACAGTAGATCCTCTTCAGTCCAATACACTGTACTTGCTGGAAACAGACGCCAGTGATATTTGTCCTGTGTATGGCAAAGGCAGAGCAATAGTGACTCTTGTTACCATAAAACAACTCTTGCTCGTAAGACTAGAAACTCCATGTGATTCAACTCCATTTAGGACTGGGAAACAAACTCTAGCTCGCCTTACAAGAAACACACTATGCTTTAGAGAAAAGAGCACTCTTATACTCTACTGTGTTTCCTATAGGGCCAGAACAGTGAGCTTGCTCAGAACAAAAGAACTGTGCTTCCTACACACACGGGCCATATCTAGTTCAACTCTGCTTAGGAAACTGACAAGAACAGTAGCTCCTCTTCAGTTCCATACACTGTACTTGCTGGGAACAGACGCAAGTGCTATTTGCACTGTGTATGGCAATGGGAGCACAATAGTGACTTTCCTTACCAGAAAACAACTCTTGCTCGTAGGACCAGAAACTGCATGTGATTCCACTCCATTTAGGACTGGGAAGCAAACGCTAGCTCGCCTTACAAGAAACACACTCTGCTTTAGAGAAAAGAGCACTCTTCTACTCTACTGTGTTTACTATGGGGTCCAAACAGTGGGCTTGCTCAGAACAAAAGAACTGTGCTTCCTACACACACGGACCATATCTAGTTCAACTCTGCTTAGGAAACTGAGAAGAACAGTAGCTCCTCTTCAGTCCAATACACTGTTCTTGCTGGGAACAGACGGGAGGGCTATTTGCACTGTGTATGGCAATGGGAGCACAATAGTGACTTTCCTTACCAGAAAACAACTCTTGCTCGTAGGACCAGAAACTGCATGTGATTCCACTCCATTTAGGACTGGGAAACAAATGCTAGCTCGCCTTACATGAAACACACTCTGCTTTTGAGAAAAGAGCACTCTTCTACTCTACTGTGTTTCCTATGGGGTCCGAACAGTGAGCTTGCTCAGAACAAAAGAACTGTGCTTCCTACACACACGGGCCATATCTAGTTCAACTCTGCTTAGGAAACTGACAAGAACACTAGCTCCTCTTCCGTCCCATACACAGTATTTTTGGGGAACAGACGCGAGTGCTATTTGCACTGTGTATGACAATTGGAGCACAATAGTGACTTGTCTTACCAGAAAACAACACTGGCTCGTAGGACAAAAAACTGCATGTGACTCAACTCCATTTAGGACTGGGAAACAAACGCTAGCTCGACTTCCAAGAAACACACTCTGCTTTTGAGAAAAGAGCACTCTTCTTCTCTACTGTGTTTCCTATGTGTTCCGAACAGTGAGCTTGCTCAGAACAAAAAAACTGTGCTTCCTACACACACGGCCATATCTAGTTCAAGTCTGCTTAGGAACCTGACAAACAGTAGATCCTATTCAGTCCAGTACACTGTAGTTGCTGGGAACAGACGCCAGTGCTATTTGTCCTGTGTATGGCAATAGCCTAGCAATAGTGACTCTTGTTACTATAAAACAAATCTTGCTCGTAAGACTAGAAACTGCATGTGATTCAACTCCATTTAGGACTGGGAAACAAACGCTAGCTCGCCTTACAAGAAACACACTCTGCTTTAGAGAAAAGAGCACTCTTCTACTCTACTGTGTTTCCTATAGGGCCAAAACAGTGAGCTTGCTCAGAACAAAAGAACTGTGCTTCCAACACAGGGCCATAACTAGTTCAACTCTGCTTAGGAAACTGACAAGAACAGTAGCTCCTCTTCCGTCCAATACACTGTACTTGCTGGGAACCCACGGGAGGGCTATTTGCACTGTGGATGGCAATGGGAGCAAAATAGTGACTTTCCTTACCAGAAAACAGCTCTTGCTCGTAGGACCAGAAACTGCATGTGATTCAACTCCATTTAGGACTGGGAAACAAATGCTAGCTCGCCTTACATGAAACACACTTTGCTTTGGATTAAAGAGCACTCTTCTAGTCTACTGCGTTTCCTATGAGGTCCGAACAGTGAGCTTGCTCAGAACAAAAGAACTGTGCTTCCTACACACACGGGCCATATCTAGTTCAACTCTGCTTAGGAAACTGACAAGAACAGTAGCTCCTCTTCAGTCCAATACACTGTACTTGCTGGCCACAGGCGCATGTGCTATTTGCACTGTGTATGTCAATGGGAGCGCAATAGTGTCTTTCCTTACCAGAAAACAACTCTTGCTCATAGGACTAGAAACTGCATGTGATTCCACTCCATTTAGGACTGGGAAACAAATGCTAGCTCGCCTTACAAGAAACACACTCTGCTTTAGAGAAAATAGCACTCTTCTACCCTACTGTGTTTCCAATGGGGTCCAAACAGTGAGCTTGCTCAGAACAAAAGAACTGTGCTTAATACACACACGGACCACATCTAGTTCAACTCTGCTTAGGAAACTGACCAGAACAGTAGCTCCTATTCAGTCCAATACACTGTACTTGCTGGGAAAAGACGCGAGTGCTATTTGCCTTGTGTAGGGCAATGGGAGCACAATAGTGACTTTCCTTACCATAAAACAACTTTTGTTCGTAGGACCAGAAACTGCATGTGATTCAACTCCATTTAGGACTGGGAAACAAACTCTAGCTCGCTTTACAAGAAACACACTCTGCTTTTGAGAAAAGAGCACTCTTCTACTCTACTGTGTTTTTTATAGGGCCAGAACAGTGAGCTTGCGCAGAACATAAGAACTGTGCTTCCTACACACACGGGCCATATCTAGTTCAACTCTGCTTAGGAAACTGACAAGAACAGTAGCTCCTCTTCAGTCCGATACACTGTACTTGTGGGGAACAGAAGCGAGTGATATTTGCACTGTGAATGGCAATTGGAGCACAATAGCGACTTATCTTACCAGAAAACAACACTTGCTCGTTGGACAAAAAACTGCATGTGACTCAACTCCATTTAGGACTGGGAAACAAACGCTAGCTCGACTTCCAAGAAACACACTCTGCTTTTGAGAAAAGAGCACTCTTCTACTCTACTGTGTTTCCTATGTGTTCCGAACAGTGAGCTTGCTCAGAACAAAAAAACTGTGCTTCCTACACACACGGCCATATCTAGTTCAAGTCTGCTTAGGAACCTGACAAGAACAGTAGATCCTCTTCAGTCCAATACACTGTACTTGGTGGGAACAGACGCGAGTGCTATTTGTCCTGTGTATGTCAATGGCAGCGCAATAGTGACTCTTCTTACCAGAAAACAACTCTTGCTCGTAGGACCAGAAACTGCATGTGATTCATCTCCATTTAGGACTGGGAAACAAACTCTAGCTCGCTTTACAAGAAACACACTCTGCTTTAGAGAAAAGAGCACTCTTCTACACTACTGTGATTCCTATAGGGCCAGAACAGTGAGCTTGCTCAGAAAAAAAGAACTGTGCTTCCTACACACACGGACCATATCTAGTTCAACTCTGCTTAGGAAACTGAGAAGAACAGTAGCTCCTCTTCAGTCCAATACACTGCACTAGCTGGGAACAGACGGGAGGGCTATTTGCACTGAGTTTGGCAATGGGAGCGCAATAGTGACTTTCCTTACCAGAAAACAACTCTTGCTCATAGGACCACAAACTGCATGTGATTCCACTCCATTTAGGACTGGGAAACAAATGCTAGCTCGCCTTACAAAAACACACTCTGCTTTAGAGAAAAGAGCACTCTTTTACTCTACTGTGTTTCCTATGGGATCCAAACAGTGAGCTTGCTCAGAACAAAAGAACTGTGCTTCCTACACATAGGGACCATATCTAGTTCAACTCTGCTTAGGAAACTGACAAGAACAGTAGCTCCTATTCACTCCAATACACTGTACTTGCTGGGAAAAGACGCGAGTGCTATTAGCCTTGTGTAGGGTAATGGGAGCGCAATAGTGACTTTCCTTACCAGAAAACAACTCTTGCTCGTAGGATCAAAAACTGCATGTGATTCAACTCCATTTAGGACTGGGAAACAAACGCTAGCTCGCCTTACAAGAAACACACTCTGCTTTTGAGAAAAGAGCACTCTTCTACTCTACTCTGTTTCCTATGGGTTCGATCAGTGAGGTTCCAGTACAAAAGAACTGGGATTCCTACACACACGGGCCATATCTAGTTCAACTCTGCTTAGGAAACTGACAAGAACAGTAGCTCCTCTTCAGTCCAATACACTGTACTTGATGGAAACAGACGCGAGTCCTCTTTGCACTGTGTGTGGCAATGGGAGCGCAATAGTGTCTTTTCTTACCAGAAAACAACTCTAGCTCGTAGGACCAAAAACTGCATGTGATTCAACTCAATTTAGGACTGGGAAACAAACGCTAGCTCGCCTTACAAGAAACACACTCTGCTTTTGAGAAAAGAGCACTCTTCTACTCTACTGTGTTTCCTATGGGGTCCGAAAAGTGAGCTTGCTCAGAACAAAAGAACTGTGCTTCCTACACACATGGCCATATCTAGTTCAATTCTGCTTAGAAAACTGACAAGAACAGTAGCTCCTTTTCAGTCCAATACACTGTACATGCTGGGAACAGACGCCAGCGCTATTTGCCCTGTGTATGACAATGGGAGCACAATAGTGACTCTTCTTACCAGAAAACAACTCTTGCCCATAGGACCAGAAACTGCATGTGATTCAACTCCATTTGGGATTAGGAAACAAACGATAGCTCGTTTTACAAGAAACACACTCTGCTTTTGAGAAAAGAGCACTCTTCTACTCTACAGTTTTTCCTACCGGGCCAGAACAGTGAGCTTGCTGAGAACAAAAGAACTGTGCTTCCTACACACACGGACCATATCTAGATCAACTCTGCTTAGGAAACTGACAAGAACAGTAGCTCCTATTCAGTCCAATACACTGTACTTGCGGGGAACAGATGCGAGTGCTATTTGCACTGTGTATGGCAATTGGAGCGCAATAGTGACTCTTCTTACCAGAAAACAACTCTTGCTCGTAGGACCAAAAACTGCATGTGACGCAACTCCATTTAGGACTGGGAAACAAACTCGAGCTCGCCTTACAAGAAACACACTCTGCTTTTGAGAAAAGAGCACTCTTCTACTCAACTGTGTTTCTTATAGGACCAAAACAGTGAGCTTGCTCAGAACAAAAGAACTGTGCTTCCTACACACACGGTCATATCTAGTTCAATTCTGCTTAGGAAACTGACAAGAATAGTAGATCCTCTTCAGTCCAATACACTGTACTTGCAGGGAACAGACGCGAGTGCTATTTGCCCTGTGTATGACAATGGGAGCGCAATAGTGACTCTTCTTACTAGAAAACAACTCTTGCTCGTAGGACCAGAAACTGCATATGATTCAACTCCATTTAGGACTGGGAAACAAATGCTAGCTCGCCTTACATGAAACACACTCTGCTTTTGAGAAAAGAGCACTCTTCTACCCTACTGAGTTTCCTATGGGGTCCGAACAGTGAGCTTGCTCAGAACAAAAGAACTGTGCTTCCTACACACACGGGCCATATCTAGTTCAACTCTGCTTAAAAAACTGACAAGAACAGTAGATCCTCTTCAGTCCAATACACTGTACTTGCTGGGAACAGATGCAAGTGCTATTTGCACTGTGTATGGCAATGAGAGTGCAATAGTGACTCTTCTTACCAGAAAAAAACTCTTGCTCGTAGGACCAGAAACTGCATGTGTCTCAACTCCATTTAGGACTGGGAAAGAAATGCTAGCTCGCCTTACAAGAAAAACTCTGTGCTTTTGACAAAAGAGCATTCTTCTACTATACTGTTTTTCCTATAGGGCCAGATGAGTGAGCTTCCTCAGAACAAAAGAACTGTGCTTCCTGCACACAGGGGCCATATCTATTCAATTCTGCTTAGGAAACTGACAAGAACAGTAGATCCTCTTCAGCCCAATACACTGTACATGCTGGGAACAGACGCCAGTACTATTTGCCCTGTGTATGACAATGGGAGCACAATAGTGACTCTTCTTACCAGAAAACAACTCTTGTTCCTAGGACCAGAACCTGCATGTGACTCAACTCCATTTAGAACTGGGAAACAAACGCTAGCTCGTCTTACAAGAAATACACTCTGCTTTTGAGAAAAGAGCACTCTTCTACTCTACTGTGTTTCCTGTAGGGCCAGAACAGTGAGCTTGCTCAGAACAAAAGAACTGTGCTTCCTACACACACGGCCATATCTAGTTCAATTCTGTTTAGGAACCTGACAAGAACAGTAGATCCCCTTCAGTCCAATACACTGTACTTGCTGGGAACAGACACCAGTGCTATTTGTCCTGTGTATGGCAATGGCAGCGCAATAGTGACTATTCTTTCCATAAAACAACTATTGCTCGTAGGACCAGAAACTGCATGTGATTCAACTCCATTTAGGACTGGGAAACAAATGCTACCTGGCCTTACAAGAAACACACTCTTCTTTTGAGAAAAGAGCACACTTCTACTCTATTGTGTTTCCTACAGGGTCCAAACAGTGAGCTTGCTCAGAAGAGAAAATTGTGCTTCCTACACACGGACCATATCTAGTTCAACTCTGCTTAGGAAACCGACAAGAACAGTAGCTCCTCTTCAGTCCGATAAACTGTAATTGCTGGGAACAGACGCGAGTGCTATTTGCACTGTGTAAGTCAATGGGAGCACAATAGTGACTTTCCTTACCAGAAAACAACTCTTGCTCGTAGGCCCAGAAACTGCATGTGATTCAACTCCATTTAGGACTGGGAAACAAACACTAGCTCGCCTTACAAGAAACACACCCTGCTTTTGAGAAAAGAGCAGTCTTCTACTCTACTGTGTTTCCTATGTGGTCAAAACAGTGAGCTTGCTCAGAACAAAAGAAATGAGCTTCCTACACACACGGGCCATGTCTCGTTCAACTCTGCTTAGGAAACTGACAACAACAGTAGCTACTCTTCAGTCCGATACAATGTACTTGCTGGGAACAGACGCGAGTGCTATTTGCTCTGTGCATGGCAATGGGAGCACAATAGTGGCTCTTCTTACCAGAAAAAAACTCTTGCTTGTAGGACCAGAAACTGCATGAGAATCAACTCCATTTAGGACTGGGAAACAAACGCTAGCTCTCATTACAAGAAACACACTCTGCTTTTGAGAAAAGAGCCCTCTTATACTCTAAAGTGTTTTTCATAGGGCCAGAACAGTGAGCTTGCTCAGAAAAAAAAAACTGTGCTTCCTACACACACGGGCCATATCTAGTTCAACTCTGCTTAGGAAACTGACAAAAACAGTAGCTCCTCTTCAGTCCGGTACACTGTACTAGCTGGGAACACACGCGAGTGCTATTTGCACTGTGTATGGCAATGGGAGCTCCATAGTGACTTTCCTTAAAAGAAAACAACTCTTGCTCGTAGGAACAGAAACTGCATGGGATTCAACTCCATTTAGGACTGGGAAACAAATGCTAGCTCGCCTTACAAGAAACACACTCTGCTTTTGAGAAAAGAGCACTCATCTACTCTACTGTGTTTTCTATGGGGTCCAAAAAGTGAGCTTGCTCAGAACAGAAGACTGTGCTTCCTACACACGGACCATATCTAGTTCAACTCTGCTTATGAAACTGACAAGAACAGTAGCTCCTCTTCAGTCCGATACACTGTAATTGCTGGGAACAGACGCGAGTGCTATTTGCACTGTGTATGGCAATGGGAGCGCAATAGTGACTTTCAGTACCAGAAAACAACTCTTGCTCGTAGGACCAGAAACTGCATGTGATTCAACTCCATTTAGGACTGGGAAACAAACACTAGCTCGCCTTACAAGAAACACACCCTGCTTTTGAGAAAAGAGCACTCTTCTACTCTACTGTGTTTCCTATGTGGTCAAAACAGTGATCTTGCTCAGAACAAAAGAAATGAGCTTCCTACACACACGGGCCATATCTCGTTCAACTCTGTTTAGGAAACTGACAACAACAGTAGCTACTCTTCAGTCCAATACACTGTACTTGCTGGGAACAGACGCGAGTGCTATTTGCACTGTGTATGGCAATGGGAGCACAATAGTGACTCTTATTACCAGAAAACAACTCTTGCTCGTAGGACCAGAAACTGCATGAGATTCAAGTCCATTTAGGACTGGGAAACAAACGCTAGCTCGCCTTACAAGAAACACACTCTGCTTTTGAGAAAAGAGCCCTCTTATTCTCTGAAGTGTTTCCTATAGGGCCAGAACAGTGATCTTGCTCAGAAAAAAAAAACTGTGCTTCCTACACACACGGGCCATATCTAGTTCAACTCTGCTTAGGAAACTGACAAAAACAGTAACTCCTCTTCAGTACGATACCCTGTACTAGCTGGGAACACACGTGAGTGCTATTTGCACTGTGTATGGCAATGGGAGCACAATAGTGACTTTCCTTACCAGAAAACAACTCTTGTTGGTAGGACCAGAAACTGCATGTGATTCAACTCCATTTAGGACTGGGAAACAAACTCTAGCTCGCCTTACAAGAAACACACTCTGCTTTTGAGAAAAGAGCACTCTTCTTCTCTACTGTGTTTCCTATAGGGCCAGAACAGTGAGCTTGCTCAGAACATAAGAACTGTGCTTCCTACACACACGGGCCATATCTAGTTCAACTCTGCTTAGGAAACTGACAAGAACAGTAGCTCCTCTTCACTCCGATACACTGTACTTGTGGGGAACAGAAGCGAGGGATATTTGCACTGTGTATGGCAATTGGAGCACAATAGTGACTTGTCTTACGAGAAAACAACTCTTGCTCGTAGGACAAAAAACTGCATGTGACTCAACTCCATCTAGGACTGGGAAACAAACGCTAGCTCGACTTCCAAGAAACACACTCTGCTTTTGATAAAAGAGCACTCTTCTACTCTACTGTGTTTCCTATGTGTTCTGAACAGTGAGCTTCCTCAGAACAAAAAAACTGTGCTTCCTACACACACGGCCATATCTAGTTCAATTCTGCTTAGGAACCTGACAAGAACAGTAGATCCTCTTCAGTCCAATACACTGTACTTGCTGGAAACAGACGCCAGTGCTATTTGTCCTGTGTATGGCAATGGCAGAGCAATAGTGACTCTTGTTACCATAAAACAACTCTTGCTCGTAAGACTAGAAACTCCATGTGATTCAACTCCATTTAGGACTGGGAAACAAACTCTAGCTCGCCTTACAAGAAACACACTATGCTTTAGAGAAAAGAGCACTCTTATACTCTACTGTGTTTCCTAGAGGGCCAGAACAGTGAGCTTGCTCAGAACAAAAGAACTGTGATTCCTACACACACGGGCCATATCTAGTTCAACTCTGCTTAGGAAACTGACAAGAACAGTAGCTCCTCTTCAGTTCCATACAGTGTACTTGCTGGGAACAGACGCAAGTACTATTTGCACTGTGTATGGCAATGGGAGCGCAATAGTGACTTTTTTTACCAGAAAACAACTCTTGCTCGTAGGACCAGAAACTGCATGTGATTCCACTCCATTTAGGACTGGGAAGCAAACGCTAGCTTGCCTTACAAGAAACACACTCTGCTTTAGAGAAAAGAGCACTCTTCTACTCTACTGTGTTTACTATGGGGTCCAAACAGTGGGCTTGCTCAGAACAAAAGAACTGTGCTTCCTACACACACGGACCATATCTAGTTCAACTCTGCTTAGGAAACTGAGAAGAACAGTAGCTCCTCTTCAGTCCAATACACTGTTCTTGCTGGGAACAGACGGGAGGGCTATTTGCACTGTGTATGGCAATGGGAGCACAATAGTGACTTTCCTTACCAGAAAACAACTCTTGCTCGTAGGACCAGAAACTGCATGTGATTCCACTCCATTTAGGACTGGGAAACAAATGCTAGCTCGCCTTACATGAAACACACTCTACTTTTGAGAAAAGAGCACTCTTCTACTCTACTGTGTTTCCTATGGGGTCCGAACAGTGAGCTTGCTCAGAACAAAAGAACTGTGCTTCCTACACACACGGGCCATATCTAGTTCAACTCTGCTTAGGAAACTGACAAGAACACTAGCTCCTCTTCCGTCCCATACACAGTATTTTTGGGGAACAGACGCGAGTGCTATTTGCACTGTGTATGACAATTGAGCACAATAGTGACTTGTCTTACCAGAAAACAAC
The DNA here is from genome assembly GCF_949786415.1 of Peromyscus eremicus. Taxonomy (NCBI): domain Eukaryota; kingdom Metazoa; phylum Chordata; class Mammalia; order Rodentia; family Cricetidae; genus Peromyscus; species Peromyscus eremicus. The sequence goes on along the minus strand of NW_026735029.1, from coordinate 156,159 downwards.
ACTGGCTCGTAGGACAAAAAACTGCATGTGACTCAACTCCATTTAGGACTGGGAAACAAACGCTAGCTCGACTTCCAAGAAACACACTCTGCTTTTGAGAAAAGAGCACTCTTCTTCTCTACTGTGTTTCCTTTGTGTTCCGAACAGTGAGCTTGCTCAGAACAAAAAAACTGTGCTTCCTACACACACGGCCATATCTAGTTCAAGTCTGCTTAGGAACCTGACAAGAACAGTAGATCCTCTTCAGTCCAGTACACTGTAGTTGCTGGGAACAGACGCCAGTGCTATTTGTCCTGTGTATGGCAATAGCCTAGCAATAGTGACTCTTGTTACCATAAAACAAATCTTGCTCGTAAGACTAGAAACTGCATGTGATTCAACTCCATTTAGGACTGGGAAACAAACGCTAGCTCGCCTTACAAGAAACACACTCTGCTTTAGAGAAAAGAGCACTCTTCTACTCTACTGTGTTTCCTATGGGGCCAAAACAGTGAGCTTGCTCAGAACAAAAGAACTGTGCTTCCAACACAGGGCCATAACTAGTTCAACTCTGCTTAGGAAACTGACAAGAACAGTAGCTCCTCTTCCGTCCAATACACTGTACTTGCTGGGAACCCACGGGAGGGCTATTTGCACTGTGGATGGCAATGGGAGCAAAATAGTGACTTTCCTTACCAGAAAACAGCTCTTGCTCGTAGGACCAGAAACTGCATGTGATTCAACTCCATTTAGGACTGGGAAACAAATGCTAGCTCGCCTTACATGAAACACACTTTGCTTTGGATTAAAGAGCACTCTTCTAGTCTACTGTGTTTCCTATGTGGTCCGAACAGTGAGCTTGCTCAGAACAAAAGAACTGTGCTTCCTACACACACGGGCCTTATCTAGTTCAACTCTGCTTAGGAAACTGACAAGAACAGTAGCTCCTCTTCAGTCCAATACACTGTACTTGCTGGCAACAGGCGCATGTGCTATTTGCACTGTGTATGTCAATGGGAGCGCAATAGTGTCTTTCCTTAGCAGAAAACAACTCTTGCTCATAGGATTAGAAACTGCATGTGATTCCACTCCATTTAGGACTGGGAAACAAATGCTAGCTCGCCTTACAAGAAACACACTCTGCTTTAGAGAAAATAGCACTCTTCTACTCTACTGTGTTTCCAATGGGGTCCAAACAGTGAGCTTGCTCAGAACAAAAGAACTGTGCTTAATACACACACGGACCACATCTAGTTCAACTCTGCTTAGGAAACTGACCAGAACAGTAGCTCCTATTCAGTCCAATACACTGTACTTGCTGGGAAAAGACGCGAGTGCTATTTGCCTTGTGTAGGGCAATGGGAGCCCAATAGTGACTTTCCTTACCATAAAACAACTCTTGTTCGTAGGACCAGAAACTGCATGTGATTCAACTCCATTTAGGACTGGGAAACAAACTCTAGCTCGCTTTACAAGAAACACACTCTGCTTTTGAGAAAAGAGCACTCTTCTACTCTACTGTGTTTTTTATAGGGCCAGAACATTGAGCTTGCGCAGAACATAAGAACTGTGCTTCCTAAACACATGGGCCATATCTAGTTCAACTCTGCTTAGGAAACTGACAAGAACAGTAGCTCCTCTTCAGTCCGATACACTGTACTTGTGGGGAACAGAAGCGAGTGATATTTGCACTGTGTATGGCAATTGGAGCACAATAGCGACTTATCTTACCAGAAAACAACACTTGCTCGTTGGACAAAAAACTGCATGTGACTCAACTCCATTTAGGACTGGGAAACAAACGCTAGCTCGACTTCCAAGAAACACACTCTGCTTTTGAGAAAAGAGCACTCTTCTACTCTACTGTGTTTCCTAAGTGTTCCGAACAGTGAGCTTGCTCAGAACAAAAGAACTGTGCTTCCTACACACACGGCCATATCTAGTTCAAGTCTGCTTAGGAACCTGACAAGAACAGTAGATCCTCTTCAGTCCAATACACTGTACTTGGTGGGAACAGACGCGAGTGCTATTTGTCCTGTGTATGTCAATGGCAGCGCAATAGTGACTCTTCTTACCAGAAAACAACTCTTGCTCGTAGGACCAGAAACTGCATGTGATTCATCTCCATTTAGGACTGGGAAAAAAACTCTAGCTTGCTTTACAAGAAACACACTCTGCTTTAGAGAAAAGAGCACTCTTCTACACTACTGTGATTCCTATAGGGCCAGAACAGTGAGCTTGCTCAGAAAAAAAGAACTGTGCTTCCTACACACACGGACCATATCTAGTTCAACTCTGCTTAGGAAACTGAGAAGAACAGTAGCTCCTCTTCAGTCCAATACACTGCACTTGCTGGGAACAGACGGGAGGGCTATTTGCACTGAGTATGGCAAGGGGAGCGCAATAGTGACTTTCCTTACCAGAAAACAACTCTTGCTCATAGGACCAGAAACTGCATGTGATTCAACTCCATTTAGGACTGGGAAACAAATGCTAGCTCGCCTTACATGAAACACACTCTGCTTTTGAGAAAAGAGCACTCTTCTACTCTACTGTGTTTCCTATGGTGTCCGAACAGTGAGCTTGCTCAGAACAAAACAACTGTGCTTCCTACACACGGGCCATATCTAGTTCAACTCTGCTTAGGAAACTGACAAGAACACTAGCTCCACTTCAGTCCAATACACTGTACTTGCGGGGAACAGACTTGAGTGCTATTTGCACTGTGTATGGCAATTGGAGCACAATAGTGACTTGTCTTACAAGAAAACAACTCTGGCTCGTAGGACAAAAAACTGCATGTGACTCAACTCCATTTAGGACTGGGAAACAAACGCTAGCTCGACTTCCAAGAAACACACTCTGCTTTTGAGAAAAGAGCACTCTTCTACTCTACTGTGTTTCCTATGTGTTCCGAACAGTGAGCTTCCTCAGAACAAAAAAACTGTGCTTCCTACACACACGGCCATATCTAGTTCAATTCTGCTTAGGAACCTGACAAGAACAGTAGATCCTCTTCAGTCCAATACAGTGTACTTGCTGGGAACAGACGCCAGTGCTATTTGTGCTGTGTATGGCAATGGCACAGCAATAGTGACTCTTGTTACCATAAAACAACTCTTGCTTGTAAGACTAGAAACTGCATGTGATTCAATTCCATTTAGGACTGGGAAACAAACGCTAGCTCGCTTTACAAGAAACACACTCTGCTTTAGAGAAAAGAGCACTCTTCTACTCTACTGTGTTTCCTATAGGGCCAGAACAGTGAGCTTGCGCAGAACATAAGAACTGTGCTTCCTACACACACGGGCCATATCTAGTTCAACTCTGCTTAGGAAACTGACAAGAACAGTAGCTGCTCTTCAGTCCGATACACTGTACTTGTTGGGAACAGAAGCGAGTGATATTTGCACTAAGTATGGCAATTGGAGCACAATAGCGACTTGTCTTACCAGAAAACAACTCTTGCTCATTGGACAAAAAACTGCATGTGACTCAACTCCATTTAGGACTGGGAAACAAACGCTAGTTCGACTTCCAAGAAACACACTCTGCTTTTGAGAAAAGAGCACTCTTCTACTCTACAGTGTTTCCTATGTGTTCCGAACAGTGAGCTTGCTCAGAACAAAAAAACTGTGCTTCCTACACACACGGCCATATCTAGTTCAAGTCTGCTTAGGAACCTGACAAGAACAGTAGATCCTCTACAGTCCAATACACTGTACTTGCTGGGAACAGACGCGAGTGCTATTTGTCCTGTGTATGTCAATGGCAGCGCAATAGTGACTCTTCTTACCAGAAAACAACTCTTGCTCGTAGGACCAGAAACTGCATGTGATTCATCTCCATTTAGGACTGGGAAACAAACTCTAGCTCGCTTTACAAGAAACACACTCTGCTTTGGAGAAAAGAGCACTCTTCTACTCTACTGTGATTCCTATAGGGCCAGAACAGTGAGCTTGCTCAGAAAAAAAAAAGAACTGTGCTTCCTACACACATGGCCATATCTAGTTCAATTCTGCTTAGGAACCTGACAATAACAGTAGATCCTCTTCAGTCCAATACACTGTACGTGCTGGGAACAGACGCCAGTGCTATTTGTCCTGTGTATGGCAATGGCAACACAATAGTGACTCTTCTTACCATAAAACAACTCTTGCTCGTAGGACCAGAAACTGCATGTGATTCAACTCCTTTTAGGACTGGGAAACAAATGCTAGCTCGCCTTACATGAAACACACTCTGCTTTTGAGAAAAGAGCACTCTTCTACTCTACTGTGTTTCCTATGGGGTCCGAACAGTGAGCTTGCTCAGAACAAAACAACTGTGCTTCCTACACACACGGGCCATATCTAGTTCAACTCTGCTTAGGAAACTGACAAGAACACTAGCTCCTCTTCAGTCCAATACACTGTACTTGCGGGGAACAGACGTGAGTGCTATTTGCACTGTGTATGGCAATTGGAGCACAATAGTGACTTGTCTTACCAGAAAACAACTCTTGCTCGTTGGACAAAAAACTGCATGTGACTCAACTCCATTTAGGACTGGGAAACAAACGCTAGCTCGACTTCCAAGAAACACACTCTGCTTTTGAGAAAAGAGCACTCTTCTACTCTACTGTGTTTCCTATGTGTTCCCAACAGTGAGCTTGCTCAGAACAAAAAAACTGTGCTTCCTACACACACGGCCATATCTAGTTCAAGTCTGCTAAGGAACCTGACAAGAACAGTAGATCCTCTTCAGTCCAATACACTGTACTTGCTGGGAACAGATGCGAGTGCTATTTGTTCTGTGTATGTCAATGGCAGCGCAATAGTGACTCTTCTTACCAGAAAACAACTCTTGCTTGTAGGACCAGAAACTGCATGTGATTCATCTCCATTTAGGACTGGGAAACAAACTCTAGCTCGCTTTACAAGAAACACACTCTGCTTTTGAGAAAAGAGCACCCTTCTACTCTACTGTGTTTCCTATAGGCCAGAACAGTGAGCTTGCTCAGAAAAAAAGAACTGTGCTTCCTACACACACGGACCATATCTAGTTCAACTTTGTTTAGGAAACTGAGAAGAACAGTAGCTCCTCTTCAGTCCAATACACTGTACTTGCTGGGAACAGACGGGAGGGCTATTTGCACTGTGTATGGCAATGGTAGCGCAATAGTGACTTTCCTTACCAGAAAACAACTCTTGCTCGTAGGACCAGAAACTGCATGTGATTCCACTCCGTTTAGGACTGGGAAACAAATGCTAGCTCGCCTTACAAAAACACACTCTGCTTTAGAGAAAAGAGCACTCTTTTACTCTACTGTGTTTCCTATGAGATCCAAACAGTGAGCTTGCTCAGAACAAAAGAACTGTGCTTCCTACACATACGGACCATATCTAGTTCAACTCTGCTTAGGAAACTGACAAGAACAGTAGCTCCTATTCACTCCAATACACTGTACTGGCTGGGAAAAGACTCGAGTGCTATTTGCCTTGTATAGGGTAATGGGAGCGCAATAGGGACTTTCCTTACCAGAAAACAACTCTTCCTCGTAGGACCAGAAACTGCATGTGATTCAACTCCATTTAGGACTAGGAAACAAACGCTAGCTCGCCTTACAAAAAGACACTCTGCTTTTGAGAAAAGAGCACTCTTCTACTCTACTGTGTTTCCTATGGGGTCCGAACAGTGAGCTTGCTCAGAACAAAAGAACTGTGCTTCCTACACACACGGGCCATATCTAGTTCAACTCTGCTTAGGAAACTGACAAGAACACTAGCTCCTCTTCAGTCCCATACACAGTACTTTCGGGGAACAGACGCGAGTGCTATTTGCACTGTGTATGGCAATTGGAGCACAATAGTGACTTGTCTTACCAGAAAACAACTCTGGCTCGTAGGACAAAAAACTACATGTAACTCAACTCCATTTAGGACTGGGAAACAAACGCTAGCTCGACTTCCAAGAAACACCCTCTGCTTTTGAGAAAAGAGCACTCTTCTACTCTACTGTGTTTCCTATGTGTTCCGAACAGTGAGCTTCCTCAGAACAAAAAAACTGTGCTTCCTACACACACGGCCATATCTAGTTCAATTCTGCTTAGGAACCTGACAAGAACAGTAGATCCTCTTCAGTCCAATACACTGTACTTGCTGGGAACAGACGCCAGTGCTATTTGTCCTGTGTATGGCAATGGCATAGCAATAGTGACTCTTGTTACCAAAAAACAACTCTTGCTCGTAAGACTAGAAACTGCATGTGATTCAATTCCATTTAGGACTGGGAAACAAACGCTAGCTCGCCTTACAAGAGACACACTCTGCTTTTGAGTAAAGAGCACTCTTCTCCTCTACTGTGTTTCCTATGGGGTCTGAACAGTGAGCTTGCTCAGAACAATAGAACTGTGCTTCCTACACACGGGCCATATATAGTTCAACTCTGCTTAGGAAACTGACAAGAACAGTAGCTCCTCTTCAGTCCGATACACTGTACTTGCTGGGAACAGACACGAGAGCTATTTGCACTATGTATGGCAAGGGGAGCGCAATAGTGACTTTCCTTACCAGAAAACAACTCTTGCTCGTAGGACCAGAAAGTGCATGGGATTCCACTCCATTTAGGACTGGGAAACAAATGCTAGCTCGCCTTACAAAAACACTCTGCTTTAGAGAAAAGAGCACTCTTCTACTCTACTGTGTTTCCTATAGGGCCGGAACAGTGAGCTTGCTCAGAACAAAAGAACTGTGCTTCCTACACACGGGCCATATCTAGTTCAACTCTGCTTAGGAAACTGACAAGAACAGTAGCTCCTCTTCAGTCCGATAGACTGTACTTGCTGGGAACAGAAGCGAGTGCTATTTGCACTGTGTATGGCAATGGGAGCGCAATAGTGACTTTCCTTACCAAAAAACAACTCTTGCTCGTAGGACCAGAAACTGCATGTGATTCAACTCCATTTAGGACTGGGAAACAAATGCTAGCTCGCCTTACATGAAACACACTCTGCTTTTGAGAAAAGAGCACTCTTCTACTCTACTGTGTTTCCTATGGGGTCCGAACAGTGAGCTTGCTCAGAACAAAACAACTGTGCTTCCTACACACGGGCCATATCTAGTTCAACTCTGCTTAGGAAACTGACAAGAACACTAGCTCCTCTTCAGTCCAATACACTGTACTTGCGGGGAACAGACGTGAGTGCTATTTGCACTGTGTATGGCAATTGGAGCACAATAGTGACTTGTCTTACCAGAAAACAACTCTTGCTCGTTGGACAAAAAACTGCATGTGACTCAACTCCATTTAGGACTGGGAAACAAACGCTAGCTCGACTTCCAAGAAACACACTCTGCTTTTGAGAAAAGAGCACTCTTCTACTCTACTGTGTTTCCTATGTGTTCCCAACAGTGAGCTTGCTCAGAAAAAAAAAACTGTGCTTCCTACACACACGGCCATATCTAGTTCAAGTCTGCTTAGGAACCTGACAAGAACAGTAGATCCTCTTCAGTCCAATACACTGTACTTGCTGGGAACAGACGCGAGTGCTATTTGTTCTGTGTATGTCAATGGCAGCGCAATAGTGACTCTTCTTACCAGAAAACAACTCTTGCTCGTAGGACCAGAAACTGCATGTGATTCATCTCCATTTAGGACTGGGAAACAAACTCTAGCTCGCTTTACAAGAAACACACTCTGCTTTGGAGAAAAGAGCACTCTTCTACTCTACTATGATTCCTATAGGGCCAGAACAGTGAGCTTGCTCAGAAAAAAAAGAACTGTGCTTCCTACACACACGGACCATATCTAGTTCAACTCTGCTTAGGAAACTGAGAAGAACAGTAGCTCCTCTTCAGTAAAATACACTGCACTTGCTGGAAACAGACGGGAGGGCTATTTGCACTGAGTATGGCAATGGGAGCGCAATAGTGACTTTCCTTACCAGAAAACAACTCTTGCTCATAGGACCACCAACTGAATGTGATTCCACTCCATTTAGGACTGGGAAACAAATGCTAGCTCGCCTTACAAAAACACACTCTGCTTTAGAGAAAAGAGCACTCTTTTACTCTACTGTGTTTCCTATGGGACCCAAACAGTGAGCTTGCTCAGAACAAAAAAACTGTGCTTCCTACACATACGGACCATATCTAGTTCAACTCTGCTTAGGAAACTGACAAGAACAGTAGCTCCTATTCACTCCAATACACTGTAGTTGCTGGGAAAAGACGCGAGTGCTATTAGCCTTGTGTAGGGTAATGGGAGCGCAATAGTGACTTTACTTACCAGAAAACAACTCTTGCTCGTAGGACCAGAAACTGCATGTGATTCAACTCCATTTAGGACTAGGAAACAAACACTAGCTCGCCTTACAAAAACACACTCTGCTTTTGAGAAAAGAGCACTCTTCGACTCTACTGTGTTTCCTACGGTGTCCGAACAGTGAGCTTGCTCAGAACAAAAGAACTGTGCTTCCTACACACATGGCCATATCTAGTTCAATTCTGCTTAGGAACCTGACAATAACAGTAGATCCTCTTCAGTCCAATGCACTGTACGTGCTGGGAACAGACGCCAGTGCTATTTGTCCTGTGTATGGCAATGGCAACACAATAGTGACTCTTCTTACCATGAAACAACTCTTGCTCGTAGGACCAGAAACTGCATGTGATTCAACTCCTTTTAGGACTGGGAAACAAAAGCTAGCTCACCTTACAGAAACACACTCTGCTTTAGAGAAAAGAGCACTCTTCTACTCTACTGTGTTTTTTATAGGGCCAGAACAGTGAGCTTGCTCAGAATAAAGAACTGTGCTTCCTACACACGGGCCATATCTAATTCAACTCTGCTTAGGAAACTGACAAGAGCAGTAGCTCCTCTTCAGTCCGATACACTGTACTTGCAGGGAACAGACGCGAGTGCTATTTGCACTGTGTATGGCAATTGGAGCACAATAGTGACTCGCCCTACCAGAAAACAACTCTTGCTCGTAGGACAAAAACCTGCATGTGAGTCAACTCCATTTAGGACTGGGAAACAAACGCTAGCTCGCCTTACAAGAAACACACTCTGCTTTTGAGAAAAGAGCACTCTTCTACTCTGCTGTGTTTCCTATAGGGCCAGAACAGTGAGCTTGCTCAGAACAAAAGAACTGTGCTTCCTACAAACACGGGCCATATCTAGTTCAACACTACTTAGGAAACTGACAAGAACAGTAACTCCTATTCAGTCCAATACACTGTACTTGCTGGGAAAAGACTCGAGTGCTATTTGCCTTGTGTAAGGCAATGGGCGCGCAATAGTGACTTTCCTTTCCAGAAAACAACTCTTGTTCTTAGGATCAGAAACTGCATGTGACTCAAATCCATTTAGGACTGGGAAACAAACGCTAGCTCGCCTTACAAGAGACCCACTCTGCTTTTGAGTAAAGAGCACTCTTCTACTCCACTAGGTTTCCTATGGGGTCTGAACAGTGAGCTTGCTCAGAACAAAAGAACTGTGCTTCCTACACAAGGGCCATATATAGTTCAACTCTGCTTAGGAAACTGACATGAACAGTAGCTCCTCTTCAGTCCGATACAATGTACTTGCTGGGAACAGACGCGAGAGCTATTTGCACTATGTATGGCAAGGGGAGCACAATAGTGACTTTCCTTACCAGAAAACAACTCTTGGTCGTAGGACCAGAAACTGCATGTGATTCCACTCCATTTAGAACTGGGAAACAAATGCTAGCTCACCTTACAAAAACACACTCTGCTTTAGAGAAAAGAGCATTCTTCTACTCTACTGTGTTTCCTACAGGGCCAGAACAGTGAGCTTGCTCAGAACAAAAGAACTGTGCTTCCTACACACGGGCCATATCTAGTTCAACTCTGCTTAGGAAACTGACAAGAACAGTAGCTCCTCTTCAGTCCGATAGACTGTACTTGCTGGGAACAGACGCGAGTGCTATTTGCACTGTGTATGGCAATGGGAGCGCAATAGTGACTTTCCTTACCAAAAAACAACTCTTGCTCATAGGACCAGAAACTGCATGTGATTCAACTCCATTTAGGACTGGGAAACAAATGCTAGCTAGCCTTACATGAAACACACTCTGCTTTTGAGAAAAGAGCACTCTTCTACTCTACTGTGTTTCCTATGGGGTCCGAACAGTGAGCTTGCTCAGAACAAAACAAATGTGCTTCCTACACACGGCCCATATCTAGTTCAACTCTGCTTAGGAAACTGACAAGAACACTAGCTCCTCTTCAGTCCAATACACTGTACTTGCGGGGAACAGACGTGAGTCCTATTTGCACTGTGTATGGCAATTGGAACACAATAGTGACTTGTCTTACCAGAAAACAACTCTTGCTCGTTGGACAAAAAACTGCATGTGACTCCACTCCATTTAGGACTGGGAAACAAACGCTAGCTCGACTTCCAAGAAACACACTCTGCTTTTGAGAAAAGAGCACTCTTCTACTCTACTGTGTTTCCTATGTGTTCCCAACAGTGAGCTTGCTCAGAACAAAAAAACTGTGCTTCCTACACACACGGCCATATCTAGTTCAAGTCTGCTTAGGAACCTGACAAGAACAGTAGATCCTCTTCAGTCCAATACACTGTACTTGCTGGGAACAGATGCGAGTGCTATTTGTTCTGTGTATGTCAATGGCAGCGCAATAGTGACTCTTCTTACCAGAAAACAACTCTTGCTCGTAGGACCAGAAACTGCATGTGATTCATTTCCATTTAGGACTGGGAAACAAACTCTAGCTCGCTTTACAAGAAACACACTCTGCTTTTGAGAAAAGAGCACCCTTCTACTCTACTGTGTTTCCTATAGGCCAGAACAGTGAGCTTGCTCAGAAAAAAAGAACTGTGCTTCCTACACACACGGACCATATCTAGTTCAACTTTGTTTAGGAAACTGAGAAGAACAGTAGCTCCTCTTCAGTCCAATACACTGTACTTGCTGGGAACAGACGGGAGGGCTATTTGCACTGTGTATGGCAATGGTAGCGCAATAGTGACTTTCCTTACCAGAAAACAACTCTTGCTCGTAGGACCAGAAACTGCATGTGATTCCACTCCGTTTAGGACTGGGAAACAAATGCTAGCTCGCCTTACAAAAACACACTCTGCTTTAGAGAAAAGAGCACTCTTTTACTCTACTGTGTTTCCTATGAGATCCAAACAGTGAGCTTGCTCAGAACAAAAGAACTGTGCTTCCTACACATACGGACCATATCTAGTTCAACTCTGCTTAGGAAACTGACAAGAACAGTAGCTCCTATTCACTCCAATACACTGTACTGGCTGGGAAAAAACTCGAGTGCTATATGCCTTGTATAGGGTAATGGGAGCGCAATAGTGACTTTCCTTACCAGAAAACAACTCTTCCTCGTAGGACCAGAAACTGCATGTGATTCAACTCCATTTAGGACTAGGAAACAAACGCTAGCTCGCCTTACAAAAAGACACTCTGCTTTTGAGAAAAGAGCACTCTTCTACTCTACTGTGTTTCCTATGGGGTCCGAACAGTGAGCTTGCTCAGCACAAAAGAACTGTGCTTCCTACACACACGGGCCATATCTAGTTCAACTCTGCTTAGGAAACTGACAAGAACACTAGCTCCTCTTCAGTCCCATACACAGGACTTTCGGGGAACAGACGCTTGTGCTATTTGCACTGTGTATGGCAATTGGAGCACAATAGTGACTTGTCTTACCAGAAAACAACTCTGGCTCGTAGGACAAAAAACTGCATGTAACTCAACTCCATTTAGGACTGGGAAACAAACGCTAGCTCGACTTCCAAGAAACACCCTCTGCTTTTGAGAAAAGAGCACTCTTCTACTCTACTGTGTTTCCTATGTGTTCCGAACAGTGAGCTTCCTCAGAACAAAAAAACTGTGCTTCCTACACACACGGCCATATCTAGTTCAATTCTGCTTAGGAACCTGACAAGAACAGTAGATCCTCTTCAGTCCAATACACTGTACTTGCTGGGAACAGACGCCAGTGCTATTTGTCCTGTGTATGGCAATGACATAGCAATAGTGACTCTTGTTACCATAAAACAACTCTTGCTCGTAAGACTAGAAACTGCATGTGATTCAATTCCATTTAGGACTGGGAAACAAACGCTAGCTTGCCTTACAAGAGACACACTCTGCTTTTGAGTAAAGAGCACTCTTCTCCTCTACTGTGTTTCCTATGGGGTCTGAACAGTGAGCTTGCTCAGAACAATAGAACTGTGCTTCCTACACACGGGCCATATATAGTTCAACTCTGCTTAGGAAACTGACAAGAACAGTAGCTCCTCTTCAGTCCGATACACTGTACTTGCTGGGAACAGACACGAGAGCTATTTGCACTATGTATGGCAAGGGGAGCACAATAGTGACTTTCCTTACCAGAAAACAACTCTTGCTCGTAGGACCAGAAAGTGCATGTGATTCCACTCCATTTAGGACTGGGAAACAAATGCTAGCTCGCCTTACAAAAACACTCTGCTTTAGAGAAAAGAGCACTCTTCTACTCTACTGTGTTTCCTATAGGGCCGGAACAGTGAGCTTGCTCAGAACAAAAGAACTGTGCTTCCTACACACGGGCCATATCTAGTTCAACTCTGCTTAGGAAACTGACAAGAACAGTAGCTCCTCTTCAGTCCGATAGACTGTACTTGCTGGGAACAGACGCGAGTGCTATTTGCACTGTGTATGGCAATGGGAGCGCAATAGTGACTTTCCTTACCAAAAAACAACTCTTGCTCGTAGGACCAGAAACTGCATGTGATTCAACTCCATTTAGGACTGGGAAACAAATGCTAGCTCGCCTTACATGAAACACACTCTGCTTTTGAGAAAAGAGAACTCTTCTACTCTACTGTGTTTCCTATGGGGTCCGAACAGTGAGCTTGCTCAGAACAAAACAACTGTGCTTCCTACACACGGGCCATATCTAGTTCAACTCTGCTTAGGAAACTGACAAGAACACTAGCTCCTCTTCAGTCCAATACACTGTACTTGCGGGGAACAGACGTGAGTGCTATTTGCACTGTGTATGGCAATTGGAGCACAATAGTGACTTGTCTTACCAGAAAACAACTCTTGCTCGTTGGACAAAAAACTGCATGTGACTCAACTCCATTTAGGACTGGGAAACAAATGCTAGCTCAACTTCCAAGAAACACACTCTGCTTTTGAGAAAAGAGCACTCTTCTACTCTACTGTGTTTCCTATGTGTTCCCAACAGTGAGCTTGCTCAGAAAAAAAAAAACTGTGCTTCCTACACAAACGGCCATATCTAGTTCAAGTCTGCTTAGGAACCTGACAAGAACAGTAGATCCTCTTCAGTCCAATACACTGTACTTGCTGGGAACAGATGCGAGTGCTATTTGTTCTGTGTATGTCAATGGCAGCGCAATAGTGACTCTTCTTACCAGAAAACAACTCTTGCTCGTAGGACCAGAAACTGCATGTGATTCATCTCCATTTAGGACTGGGAAACAAACTCTAGCTCGCTTTACAAGAAACACACTCTGCTTTTGAGAAAAGAGCACTCTTCTACTCTACTGTGTTTCCTATAGGGCCAGAACTATGAGCTTGCTCAGAAAAAAAGAACTGTGCTTCCTACACACACGGACCATATCTAGTTCAACTCTGCTTATGAAACTGAGAAGAACAGTAGCTCCTCTTCAGTAAAATACACTGCACTTGCTGGAAACAGACGGGAGGGCTATTGGCACTGAGTATGGCAATGGGAGCGCAATAGTGACTTTCCTTACCAGAAAACAACTCTTGCTCATAGGACCACAAACTGAATGTGATTCCACTCCATTTAGGACTGGGAAACAAATGCTAGCTCGCCTTACAAAAACACACTCTGCTTTAGAGAAAAGAGCACTCTTTTACTCTACTGTGTTTCCTATGGGACCCAAACAGTGAGCTTGCTCAGAACAAAAGAACTGTGCTTCCTACACATACGGACCATATCTAGTTTAACTCTGCTTAGGAAACTGACAAGAACAGTAGCTCCTATTCACTCCAATACACTGTACTTGCTGGGAAAAGACGCGAGTGCTATTAGCCTTGTGTAGGGTAATGGGAGCGCAATAGTGACTTTACTTACCAGAAAACAACTCTTACTTGTAGGACCAGAAACTGCATGGGATTCAACTCCATTTCTGACTGGGAAGTAAATACTAGCTCGCCTTTCAAGGAACTCAATCTAATTTTGAGAAAAGAGCACTCACCTACTCTACTGTGTTTCCTATGGGGTCCGAACAGTGAGCTTGCTTAGAAAAAAATAACTGGGCTTCCTACACACACGGGCCATATCTAGTTCAACTCTGCTTAGAAAACTGACAAGAACAGTAGCTCCTCTTCAGTCCAATACACTGTAATTGCTGGGAACCGACGCCAAAGCTATTTGCACTGTGTATGACATTGTGAGCGCAATAGTGATTCTTCTTACCAGAAAACAATTCTTGCTCGTAGGACCAGAAACTGCATGGGATTCAACTCCATTTAGGACTGGGAAACAAACGCTAGCTCGCCTACAAGAAACACACTCTGCTTCTGACTGGGAAGTAAATACTAGCTCGCCTTTCAAGGAACTCAATCTAATTTTGAGAAAAGAGCACTCATCTACTCTACTGGTTTTCCTATGGGGTACGAACAGTGAGCTTGCTCAGAACAAAAGAACTGTGCTTCGTACACAGGACCATATCTAGTTCAATTCTGTTTAGGAACCTGACAAGAACAGTAGATCCTCTTCAGTCCAATATACTGTACTTGCTGGGAACAGACGCCAGTGCTATTTGTCCTGTGTATGGCAATGGCAGCGCAATAGTGACTCTTCTTACCATAAAACAACTCTTGCTCATAGGACCAGAAACTGCATGTGTTTCAACTCCATTTAGGACTGGGAAACAAAAGCTAGCTCACCTTACAAGAAACACACTCTGCTTTAGAGAAAAGAGCACTCTTCTACTTTACTGTGTTTCCTATAGGGCCAGAACAGTGAGCTTGCTCAGAACAAAAGAACTGTGCTTCCTACACACGGGCCATATCTAGTTCAACTCTGCTTAGGAAACTGACAAGAACAGTAGCTCCTCTTCAGTCCAATACACTGTACTTACTGGGAACAGACGCGAGTGCTATTTGCACTGTGTATGGCAATGGGAGCGCAATAGTGACTTTCCTTACCAGAAAACAACTCTTGATCGTTGGACCAGATACTGCATGTGATTCAACTCCATTTACGACTGGGAAACAAATGCTAGCTCGCCTTACATGAAACACACTCTGCTTTTGAGAAAAGAGCACTCACCTACTCTACTGTGTTTCCTATGGGGTCCGAACAGTGAGCTTGCTGAGAACAAAAAAACTCTGCTTCCTACACACACGGCCATATCTAGTTCAAGTCTGCTTAGGAACCTGACAAGAACAGTAGATCCTCTTCAGTCCAATACACTGTACTTGCTGGGAACAGACTCCAGTGCTATTTGTCCTGTGTATGGCAATGGCAGCGCAATAGTGACTCTTCTTACCAGAAAACAACTCTTGCTCATAATACCAGAAACTGCATGTGATTCAACTCCATTTAGGCCTGGGAAACAAACTCTAGCTCGCTTTACAAGAAACACACTCTGATTTTGAGAAAAGAGCACTCTTCTACTCTACTGTGTTTCCTATAGGGCCAGAACAGTGAGCTTGCTCAGAAAAAAAGAACTGTGCTTCCTACACACACGGGCCATATCTAGTTCAACTCTGATTAGGAAACTGAGAAGAACAGTAGCTCCTCTTCAGTCCAATACACTGTACTTGCTGGGAACAGACGCGAGGGCTATTTGCACTGTGTATGACAATGGGAGCGCAATAGTGACTTTCTTTACCAGAAAACAACTCTTACGCGTAGGACTGAAACTGCATGTGATTCCACTCCATTTAGGACTGGGAAACAAACGGTAGCTCGCCTTACAAGAAACACACTCTGCTTTAGAGAAAAGAGCACTCTTCTACTCTACTGTGTTTCCTATGGGGTCCAAACAGTGAGCTTGCTCAGAACAAAAGAACTGTGCTTCCTCCACACACGGACCATATCTAGTTCAACTCTGCTTAGTAAACTGACAAGAACACTAGCTCCTATTCAGTCCAATACACTGTACTTGCTGGGAAAAGACGCGAGTGCTATTTGCCTTGTGTAGGGCAATGGGAGCACAATAGTGACTTTCCTTACCATAAAACAACTCTTGCTCGTAGGACCAGAAACTGCATGTGATTCAACTCCATTTAGGTCTGGGAAACAAATGCTAGCTCGCCTTACATGAAACACACTCTGTTTTTGAGAAAAGAGCACTCTTCTACTCTACTGTGTTTCCTATGGGGTCCGAACAGTGAGCTTGCTCAGAACAAAAGAACTGTGCTTCCTACACACAAGGGCCATATCTAGTTCAACTCTGCTTCGGAGACTGACAAGAACAGTAGCTCCTTTTCAGTCCAATACACTGTACTTGCTGGGAACAGACGCGAGTGCTATTTGCACTGTGTGTGGCAATGGGAGCGCAATAGTGACTCTTCTTACCAGAAAACAACTCTTACTTGTAGGACCAGAACTGCATGTGATTCAACTCCATTTAGGTCTGGGAAACAAATGCTAGCTCGCCTTACATGAAACACACTCTGTTTTTGAGAAAAGAGCACTCATCTACTCTACTGTGTTTCCTATGGGGTCCGAACAGTGAGCTTGCTCAGAATAAAGAACTGTGCTTCCTACACACAAGGGCCATATCTAGTTCAACTCTGCTTAGGAAACTGACAAGAACAGTAGCTCCTTTTCAGTCCAATACACTGTACTTGCTGGGAACAGACGCAAGTGCTATTTGCACTGTTTATGGCAATGGGAGCGCAATAGTGACTCTTCTTACCAGAAAACAACTCTTACTTGTAATACCAGAAACTGCATGGGATTCAACTCCATTTCTGACTGGGAAGTAAATACTAGCTCGCCTTTCAAGGAACTCAATCTAATTTTGAGAAAAGAGCACTCATCTACTCTACTGTGTTTCCTATGGGGTCCGAACAGTGAGCTTGCTTAGAAAAAAATAACTGGGCTTCCTACACACACGGGCCATATCTAGTTCAACTCTGCTTAGAAAACTGACAAGAACAGTAGCTCCTCTTCAGTCCAATACACTGTACTTGCTGGGAACCGACGCCAAAGCTATTTGCACTGTGTATGACATTGTGAGCGCAATAGTGATTCTTCTTACCAGAAAACAATTCTTGCTCGTAGGACCAGAAACTGCATGGGATTCAACTCCATTTAGGCCGGGGAAACAAACGCTAGCTCGCCTACAAGAAACACACTCTGCTTTTGAGAAAAGAGCACTCATCTACTCTACTGGTTTTCCTATGGGGTACGAACAGTGAGCTTGCTCAGAACAAAAGAACTGTGCTTCGTACACAGGACCATATCTAGTTCAATTCTGTTTAGGAACCTGACAAGAACAGTAGATCCTCTTCAGTCCAATATACTGTACTTGCTGGGAACAGACGCCAGTGCTATTTGTCCTGTGTATGGCAATGGCAGCGCAATAGTGACTCTTCTTACCATAAAACAACTCTTGCTCATAGGACCAGAAACTGCATGTGTTTCAACTCCATTTAGGACTGGGAAACAAAAGCTAGCTCACCTTACAAGAAACACACTCTGCTTTAGAGAAAAGAGCACTCTTCTACTTTACTGTGTTTCCTATAGGGCCAGAACAGTGAGCTTGCTCAGAACAAAAGAACTGTGCTTCCTACACACGGGCCATATCTAGTTCAACTCTGCTTAGGAAACTGACAAGAACAGTAGCTCCTTTTCAGTCCAATACACTGTACTTGCTGGGAACAGACGCGAGTGCTATTTGCACTGTGTATGGCAATGGGAGCGCAATAGTGACTTTCCTTACCAGAAAACAACTCTTGATCGTTGGACCAGATACTGCATGTGATTCAACTCCATTTAGGACCGGGAAACAAATGCTAGCTCGCCTTACATGAAACACACTCTGCTTTTGAGAAAAGAGCACTCTTCTACTCTACTGTGTTTCCTATGTGTTCCGAACAGTGAGCTTGCTGAGAACAAAAAAACTCTGCTTCCTACACACACGGCCATATCTAGTTCAAGTCTGCTTAGGAACCTGACAAGAACAGTAGATCCTCTTCAGTCTAATACACTGTACTTGCTGGGAACAGACTCCAGTGCTATTTGTCCTGTGTATGGCAATGGCAGCGCAATAGTGACTCTTCTTACCAGAAAACAACTCTTGCTCATAATACCAGAAACTGCATGTGATTCAACTCCATTTAGGCCTGGGAAACAAACTCTAGCTCGCTTTACAAGAAACACACTCTGCTTTTGAGAAAAGAGCACTCTTCTACTCTACTGTGTTTCCTATAGGGCCAGAACAGTGAGCTTGCTCAGAAAAAAAGAACTGTGCTTCCTACACACACGGACCATATCTAGTTCAACTCTGCTTAGTAAACTGACAAGAACACTAGCTCCTATTCAGTCCAATACACTGTACTTGCTGGGAAAAAACGCGAGTGCTATTTGCCTTGTGTAGGGCAATGGGAGCACAATAGTGACTTTCCTTACCATAAAACAACTCTTGCTCATAGGACCAGAAACTGCATGTGATTCAACTCCATTTAGGTCTGGGAAACAAATGCTAGCTCGCCTTACATGAAACACACTCTGTTTTTGAGAAAAGAGCACTCTTCTACTCTACTGTGTTTCCTATGGGGTCCGAACAGTGAGCTTGCTCAGAACAAAAGAACTGTGCTTCCTACACACAAGGGACATATCTAGTTCAACTCTGCTTAGGAAACTGACAAGAACAGTAGCTCCTTTTAATGTCCAATACACTGTACTTGCAGGGAACAGACGCGAGTGCTATTTGCACTGTGTATGGCAATTAGAGCACAATAGTGACTCGTCTTACCAGAAAACAACTCTTGCTTGTAGGACAAAAAACTGCATGTGACTCAACTCCATTTAGGACTGGGAAACAAATGCTAGCTCGACGTCCAAGAAACATACTCTGCTTTTGAGAAAAGAGCACTCTTCTACTCTACTGTGTTTCCTATGTGTTCGGAAAAGTGAGCTTGCTCAGAACAAAAAAACTGTGCTTCCTACACACACGGCCATATCTAGTTCAAGTCTGCTTAGGAAACTGACAAGAACAGTAGATCCTCTTCAGTCCAATACAGTGTACTTGCTGGGAACAGACGCCAATGCTATTTGTCCTGTGTATGGCAATGGCAGCGCAATAGTGACTCTTCTTACCAGAAAACAACTCTTGCTCGTGGACCAGAAAATGCATGTGATTCAACTCCTTTTAGGACAGGGAAACAAACTCTAGCTCGCTTTACAAGAAACACACTCTGCTTTTGAGAAAAGAGCACTCTTCTACTCTACTGTTTCCTATAGGGCCAGAACAGTGAGCTTGCTCAGAAAAAAAGAACTGTGCTTCCTACACACAGGGGCCATATGTAGTTCAACTCTGCTTAGGAAACTGACAAGAACAGTAGCTCCTCTTCTCTCCAATACACTGTACTTGCTGGGAACAGATGGGAGGGCTATTTGCACTGTGTATGGCAATGGGAGCACAATAATGACTTTCCTTACCAGAAAACAACTCTTGCTCGTAGGAACACAAACTGCATGTGATTCCACTCCATTTAGGATGGGAAACAAACGCTAGCTCGCCTTAAAAGAAACACACTCTGCTTTTGAGAAAAAAGCACTCTTCTGCTCTACTGTGTTTCCTATGGGGTCTGAACAGTGAGCTTGCTCAGAACAAAAAAACTGTGCTTCCTACACACACGGCCATATCTAGTTCAAGTCTGCTTAGGAACCTGACAAGTACAATAGATCCTCTTCAGCCCAATATACTGTACTTGCTGCGAACAGACGCCAGTGCTATTTGTCCTGTGTATGGCAATGGCAGCACAATAGTGACTCTTTTTACCAGAAAACAACTCTTGCTCGTAGTACCAGAAACTGCATGGGATTCAACTCCATTTAGGACTGCGAAACAAACGCTAGCTCGCCTTACAAGTAACACACTCTGCTTTAGAGAAAAGAGCACTCTTCTGCTCTACTGTGTTTCCTATGGGGTCCAAACAGTGAGCTTGCAAAGAACAAAAGAACTGTGCTTCCTACAAACACGGATCATATCTAGTTCAACTCTGCTTAGGAAACTGACAAAACAGTAGCACCTATCCAGTCCAATACACTGTACTTGCTGGGAACAGACACGAGTGCTATTTGCACTGTGTATGGCAATGGGAGCGCAATGTGACTTTCCTTACCAGAAGAGAACTCTTGTTCGTAGGACCTGAAACTGCATGTGATTCAACACAATTTAGGACTAGGAAACAAACGCTAGCTCGCCTTACAAGAAACACACTCTGGTTTTGAGAAAAGAGCACTCTTCTACTCTACTGTGTTTTCTATAGGGCCAGAACAGTGAGCTTGCTCAGAACATAAGAACTGTGCTTCCTACACACACGGGCCATATCTAGTTCAACTATGCTTAGGAAACTGACAAGAAAAGTAGCTCCTCTTCAGTCCGATACACTGGACTTGCTGGGAACAGACGCGAGAGCTATTTGCACTGTGTATGGCAATGGGAGAGCAATAGTGACTTTCCTTACCAGAAAACAACTCTTGCTCATAGGACTAGAAACTGCATGTGATTCAACTCCATTTAGGACTGGGAAACAAAAGCTAGCTCGCCTTACAAGAAACACACTCTGCTTTTGAGAAAAGCATACTCTTCTACTCTACTGTGTTTCCTATAGGGCCAGAACAGTGAGCTTGCTCAGAACAAAAGAGCTGTGCTTCCTACACATGGGCCATAACTAGTTCCACTCTGCTTAGGAAACTGACAAGAACAGTAGCTCCTCTTCAGTCCGATACAATGTACTTGCTGGGAACAGACGCGAGTGCTATTTGCACTGTGTGTGGCAATGGGAGCGCAATAGTGACTTTCCTTACCAGAAAACAACTCTTGCTCGTAGGACCAGAAACTGCATGTGATTCAACTCCATTTAGGACTGGAAAACAAATGCTAGCTCGACGTCCAAGAAACACACTCTGCATTTGAGAAAAGAGCACTCTTCTACTCTACTGTGTTTCCTATGTGTTCTGAAAAGTGAGCTTGCTCAGAACAAAAAAACTGTGCTTCCTACACACACGGCCATATCTAGTTCAAGTCTCCTTAGGAACCTGACAAGAACAGTAGATCCTCTTCAGTCCAATACAGTGTACTTGCTGGGAACAGACGCCAATGCTATTTGTCCTGTGTATGGCAATGGCAGCGCAATAGTGACTCTTCTTACCAGAAAACAACTCTTGCTCGTGGACCAGAAACTGCATGTGATTCAATTCCATTTAGGACTGGAAAACAAACTCTAGCTCGCTTTACAAGAAACACTCTCTGCTTTTGAGAAAAGAGCACTCTTCTACTCTACTGTGTTTCCTATATGGCCAGAACAGTGAGCTTGCTCAGAAAAAAAGAACTGTGCTTTCTACACACACGGGCCATATGTAGTTCAACTCTGCTTAGGAAACTGAGAAGAACAGTAGCTCCTCTTCTTTCCAATACACTGTATTGCTGGGAACAGATGGGAGAGCTATTTGCACTCTGTATGGCAATGGGAGCACAATAGTGACTTTCCTTACCAGAAAACAACTCTTGCTCGTAGGAACACAAACTGCATGTGATTCCATTCCATTTAGGAATGGGAAACAAAAGCTAGCTCGCCCTAAAAGAAACACACTCTGCTTTTGAGAAAAAAGCACTCTTCTACTCTACTGTGTTTCCTATGGGGTCCGAACAGTGAGCTTGCTCAGAACAAAAAAACTGTGCTTCCTACACACACGGCCATATCTAGTTCAAGTCTGCTTAGGAACCTGACAAGAACAATAGATCCTCTTCAGCCCAATATACTGTACTTGCTGCGAACAGACACGAGTGCTGTTTGCACTGTGTATGGCAATGGGAGTGCAATGTGACTTTCCTTACCAGAAGAGAACTCTTGTTTGTAGGACCTGAAACTGCATGTGATTCAACTCCATTTAGGACTAAGAAACAAACGCTAGCTTGCCTTACAAGAAACTCACTCTGCTTTAGAGAAAAGAGCACTCTTCTACTCTACTGAGTTTCCTATAGGGCCAGAACAGTGAACTTGCTCAGAACATAAAAACTGTGCTTCCTACACACACGGGCCATATCTACTTCAACTCTGCTTAGGAAACTGACAAGAAAAGTAGCTCCTCTTCAGTCCGATACACTGTACTTGCTGGTAACAGACGTGAGTGCTATTTGCACTGTGTATGGCAATGGGAGCGCAATAGTTACTTTCCTTACCAGAAAACAACTCTTACTCATAGGACCAGAAACTGCATGTGATTCAACTCCATTTAGGACTGGGAAACAAACGCTAGCTCGCCTTACAAGAAACACACTCTGCTTTTGAGAAAAGCGCACTCTTCTACTCCTCTGTGTTTCCTATAGGGTCTGAACAGTGAGCTTGCTCAGAACAAAAGAACTGTGCTTCCTACACACACGGCCATATCTAGTTCAATTCTGCTTAGGAACCTGAAAGAACAGTAGATCCTCTTCAGTCGAATACACTGTACTTGCTGGGAACAGTCGCCAGTGCTCTTTGTCCTGTATATGGCAATTGGAGCACAATAGTGACTCTTCTTATCAGAAAACAACTCTTGCTCGTAGGACCAGAAACTGCATGTGATTCAAATCCAATTAGGACTGGGAAACAAACGATAGCTCGCCTTACAAGAAACACACTCTGCTTTAGAGAAAAGAGCACTCTTCTACTCTACTGTGTTTCCAATAGGGCCAGAACAGTGATCTTGCTCAGAAAAAAAACTGTGCTTCCTACACACACGGGCCATATCTAGTTCAACTCTGCTTAGGAAACTGACAAAAACAGTAGCTCCTCTTCAGTCCGATACACTGTACTTGCTGGGAACAGACGCCAGTGCTATTTGCACTGTGGATGGCAATGGGAGCACAATAGTGACTTTCCTTACCAGAAAACAACTCTTGGTCGTAGGACCAGAAACTGCATATGATTCAACTCCATTTAGGACTGAGAAACAAATGCTAGCTTGCCTTCCATGAAACACACTCTGCTTTTGAGAAAAGAGCACTCATCTACTCAACTGTGTTTCCTATGGGGTACGAACAGTGAGCTTGCTCAGAACAAAAGAACTGTGCTTCCTACACACACGGGCCATATCTAGTTCAACTCTGCTTAGGAAACTGACAAGAACAGTAGCTCCTCTTCAGTCCGATACACTGTACTTGCTGGGAACAGACGCGAGTGCTATTTGCACTGTGTATGGCAATGAGAGCGCAATAGTGACTTTCCTTACCAGAAAACAACTCTTGCTCGTAGGACAAGAAACTGCATGTGATTCAACTCCATTTAGGACTGAGAAACAAATGCTAGCTCGCCTTACATGAAACACACTCTGCTTTTGAGAAAAGAGCACTCTTCTACTCTACTGTGTTTCTTAGGGGTCCAAACAGTGAGCTTGCTCAGAACCAAAGAACTGTGCTTCCTACACACACGGATCATATCTAGTTCAACTGTGCTTAGTAAACTGACAAGAACAGTAGCTCCTATTCAGTCCAATACACTGTACTTGCTGGGAACAGACGCGAGTGCTATTTGCACTGTGTATGGCAATTGGAGCCCAATAATGACTTGTCTTACCAGAAAACAACTCTTGCTCGTAGGACACAAAACTGCATGTGACTCAACTCCATTTAGGACTGGGAAACAAACGCTAGCTCAACTTTTAAGAAACACACTCTGCCTTTGAGAAAAGAGCACTCTTCTACTCTACTGTGTTTCCTATGTGTTCCGAAAAGTGAGCTTGCTCAGAACAAAAAAACTGTGCTTCCTACGCACACGGCCATATCTAGTTCAAGTCTGCTTAGGAACCTGACAAGAACAGTAGATCCTCTTCAGTCCAATACACTGTACTTGCTGGGAACAGACGCCAGTGCTATTTTTCCTGTGTATGGCAATGGCAGCGCAATAGTGACTCTTCTTACCAGAAAACAACTCTTGCTCATGGACCAGAAACTGCATGTGTATTTGAACTCCATTTAGGACTGGGAATCAAATGCTAGCTCGCCTTACATGAAACACACTCTGCTTTTGAGAAAAGAGCACTCTTCTACTCTACTGTGTTTCCTATGTGTTCCGAACAGTGAGCTTGCTGAGAACAAAAAAACTGTGCTTCCTACACACACGGCCATATCTAGTTCAAGTCTGCTTAGGAACCTGACAAGAACAGTAGATCCTCTTCAGTCCAATACACTGTACTTGCTGGGAACAGACTCCGGTGCTATTTGTCCTGTGTATGGCAATGGCAGCGCAATAGTGACTCTTCTTACCAGAAAACAACTCTTGCTCGTACTACCAGAAACTGCATGTGATTTAACTCCATTTAGGCCTGTGAAACAAACTCTAGCTCGCTTTACAAGAAACACACTCTGCTTTTGAGAAAAGAGCACTCTTCTACTCTACTGTGTTTCCTATAGGGCCAGAACAGTGAGCTTGCTCAGAAAAAAAGAACTGTGCTTCCTACACACACGGGCCATATCTAGTTCAACTCTGCTTAGGAAACTGAGAAGAACAGTAGCTCCTCTTCAGTCCAATACACTGTACTTGCTGGGAACAGACGCGAGGGCTATTTGCACTGTGTATGTCAATGGGAGCGCAATAGTGACTTTCTTTACCAGAAAACAACTCTTGCTCGTAGGACCAGAAACTGCATGTGATTCCACTCCATTTAGAACTGGGAAACAAACGGTAGCTCGCCTTACAAGAAACACACTCTGCTTTAGAGAAAAGAGCACTCTTCTACTCTACTGTGTTTCCTATGGGGTCCAAACAGTGAGCTTGCTCAGAATAAAAGAACTGTGCTTCCTACACACATGAACCATATCTAGTTCAACTCTGCTTAGTAAACTGACAAGAACAGTAGCTCCTATTCAGTCCAATACACTGTACTTGCTGGGAAAAGACGCGAGTGCTATTTGCCTTGTATAGGGCCATGGGAACACAATAGTGACTTTCCTTACCATAAAACAACTCTTGCTCATAGGACCAGAAACCGCATGTGATTCAACTCCATTTAGGTCTGGGAAACAAATGCTAGCTCGCCTTACATGAAACACACTCTGCTTTTGAGAAAAGAGCACTGTTCTACTCTACTGTGTTTCCTATGGGGTCCGAACAGTGAGCTTGCTCAGAACAAAAGAACTGTGCTTCCTACACACAAGGGCCATATGTAGTTCAACTCTGCTTAGGAAACTGACAAGAACAGTAGCTCCTTTTCAGTCCAATACACTGTACTTGCGGGGAAGAGACGCGAGTGCTATTTGCACTGTGTATGGCAATTAGAGCACAATAGTGACTCGTCTTACCAGAAAACAACTCTTGCTCGTAGGACAAAAAACTGCATGTGACTCAACTCCATATAGGACTGGGAAACAAACGTGAGCTCGCCTTACAAGAAACACACTCTGCTTTTGAGAAAAGAGCACTCTTCTACTCTACTGTGTTTCCTATGGAGTCCGAACACTGAACTTGCTCAGAACAAAAGAACTGTGCTTCCTACACACACGGCCATATGTAGTTCAATTTAGCTTAGGAACCTGACAAGAACAGTAGATCCTCTTCAGTCCAATACACTGTACTTGCTGGGAACAGACACCAGTGCTATTTGTCCTGTGTATGGCAATGGCAGTGCAAAAGTGACTCTTCTTAACATAAAACAACTCTTGCTTGTAGGACCAAAATCTGCATGTGATTCAACTCCATTTAGGACAGGGAAACAAACGCTAGCTCGCCTTACAAGAAACACACTCTGCTTTAGAGAAAAGAGCACTCTTCTACTCTACTGTGTTTCTTATGGGGTCCAAACAGTGAGCTTGCTCAGAACCAAAGAACTGTGCTTCCTACACACACGGATCATATCTAGTTCAACTGTGCTTAGTAAACTGACAAGAACAGTAGCTCCTATTCAGTCCAATACACTGTACTTGCTGGGAACAGACGCGAGTGCTATTTGCACTGTGTATGGCAATTGGAGCCCAATAATGACTTGTCTTACCAGAAAACAACTCTTGCTCGTAGGACACAAAACTGCATGTGACTCAACTCCATTTAGGACTGGGAAACAAATGCTAGCTCAACTTTTAAGAAACACACTCTGCCTTTGAGAAAAGAGCACTCTTCTACTCTACTGTGTTTCCTATGTGTTCCGAAAAGTGAGCTTGCTCAGAACAAAAAAACTGTGCTTCCTACGCACACGGCCATATCTAGTTCAAGTCTGCTTAGGAACCTGACAAGAACAGTAGATCCTCTTCAGTCCAATACACTGTACTTGCTGGGAACAGACGCCAGTGCTATTTTTCCTGTGTATGGCAATGGCAGCGCAATAGTGACTCTTCTTACCAGAAAACAACTCTTGCTCATGGACCAGAAACTGCATGTGATTCAACTCCATTTAGGACTGGGAATCAAATGCTAGCTCGCCTTACATGAAACACACTCTGCTTTTGAGAAAAGAGCACTCTTCTACTCTACTGTGTTTCATATGTGTTCCGAACAGTGAGCTTGCTGAGAACAAAAAAACTGTGCTTCCTACACACACGGCCATATCTAGTTCAAGTCTGCTTAGGAACCTGACAAGAACAGTAGATCCTCTTCAGTCCAATACACTGTAATTGCTGGGAACAGACTCCGGTGCTATTTGTCCTGTGTATGGCAATGGCAGAGCAATAGTGACTCTTCTTACCAGAAAACAACTCTTGCTCGTAGTACCAGAAACTGCATGTGATTTAACTCCATTTAGGCCTGTGAAACAAACTCTAGCTCGCTTTACAAGAAACACACTCTGCTTTTGAGAAAAGAGCACTCTTCTACTCTACTGTGTTTCCTATAGGGCCAGAACAGTGAGCTTGCTCAGAAAAAAAGAACTGTGCTTCCTACACACACGGGCCATATCTAGTTCAACTCTGCTTAGGAAACTGAGAAAAACAGTAGCTCCTCTTCAGTCCAATACACTGTACTTGCTGGGAACAGACGCGAGGGCTATTTGCACTGTGTATGTCAATGGGAGCGCAATAGTGACTTTCTTTACCAGAAAACAACTCTTGCTCGTAGGACCAGAAACTGCATGTTATTCCACTCCATTTAGAACTGGGAAACAAACGGTAGCTCGCCTTACAAGAAACACACTCTGCTTTAGAGAAAAGAGCACTCTTCTACTCTACTGTGTTTCCTATGGGGTCCAAACAGTGAGCTTGCTCAGAATAAAAGAACTGTGCTTCCTACACACATGAACCATATCTAGTTCAACTCTGCTTAGTAAACTGACAAGAACAGTAGCTCCTATTCAGTCCAATACACTGTACTTGCTGGGAAAAGACGCGAGTGCTATTTGCCTTGTATAGGGCAATGGGAACACAATAGTGACTTTCCTTACCATAAAACAACTCTTGCTCATAGGACCAGAAACTGCATGTGATTCAACTCCATTTAGGTCTGGGAAACAAATGCTAGCTCGCCTTACATGAAACACACTCTGCTTTTGAGAAAAGAGCACTGTTCTACTCTACTGTGTTTCCTATGGGGTCCGAACAGTGAGCTTGCTCAGAACAAAAGAACTGTGCTTCCTACACACACGGCCATATCTAGTTCAACTCTGCTTAGGAAACTGACAAGAACAGTAGCTCCTTTTCAGTCCAATACACTGTACTTGCGGGGAAGAGACGCGAGTGCTATTTGCACTGTGTATGGCAATTAGAGCACAATAGTGACTCGTCTTACCAGAAAACAACTCTTGCTCGTAGGACAAAAAACTGCATGTGACTCAACTCCATATAGGACTGGGAAACAAACGTGAGCTCGCCTTACAAGAAACACACTCTGCTTTTGAGAAAAGAGCACTCTTCTACTCTACTGTGTTTCCTATGGAGTCCGAACACTGAACTTGCTCAGAACAAAAGAACTGTGCTTCCTACACACACGGCCATATATAGTTCAGTTTAGCTTAGGAACCTGACAAGAACAGTAGATCCTCTTCAGTCCAATACACTGTACTTTCTGGGAACAGACACCAGTGCTATTTGTCCTGTGTATGGCAATGGCAGCGCAAAAGTGACTCTTCTTAACATAAAACAACTCTTGCTTGTAGGACCAAAATCTGCATGTGATTCAACTCCATTTAGGACAGGGAAACAAACGCTAGCTCGCCTTACAAGAAACACACTCTGCTTTAGAGAAAAGAGCACTCTTCTACTCTACTGTGTTTCCTATAGGGCCAGAACAGTGAGCTTGCTCAGAACAAAAGAGCTGTGCTTCCTACACACGGGCCATAACTAGTTCCACTCTGCTTAGGAAACTGACAAGAACAGTAGCTCCTCTTCAGTTCGATACAATGTACTTGCTGGGAACAGACGCGAGTGCTATTTGCACTGTGTATGGCAATGGGAGCGCAATAGTGACTTTCCTTACCAGAAAACAACTCTTGCTCGTAGGACCAGAAACTGTATGTGATTCAACTCCATTTAGGACTGGGAAACAAACGTTAGCTCGCCTTACAAGAAACACACTCTGCTTTAGAGAAAAGAGCACTCTTCTACTCTACTGTGTTTCCTATGGGGTCCAAACAGTGAGCTTGCTCAGAATAAAAGAACTGTGCTTCCTACACACATGAACCATATCTAGTTCAACTCTGCTTAGTAAACTGACAAGAACAGTAGCTCCTATTCAGTCCAATACACTGTACTTGCTGGGAAAAGACGCGAGTGCTATTTGCCTTGTATAGGGCAATGGGAACACAATAGTGACTTTCCTTACCATAAAACAACTCTTGCTCATAGGACCAGAAACTGCATGTGATTCAACTCCATTTAGGTCTGGGAAACAAATGCTAGCTCGCCTTACATGAAACACACTCCGCTTTTGAGAAAAGAGCACTGTTCTACTCTACTGTGTTTCCTATGGGGTCCGAACAGTGAGCTTGCTCAGAACAAAAGAACTGTGCTTCCTACACACAAGGGCCATATGTAGTTCAACTCTGCTTAGGAACCTGACAAGAACAGTAGCTCCTCTTCAGTCCAATACACTGTACATGCTGGGAACAGAGGACAGTGCTATTTGCCCTGTATATGACAATGGGAGCGCAATAGTGACTCTTATTGCCAGAAAAAACTCTTGCTCGTAGTTTCAGAAACTGCATGTGATTCAACTCCATTTAGGACTAGAAAACAAATGATAGCTCGCCTTAAAAGAAACACGCTCTGCTTTTTAGAATAGGGCACACATCTACTCTACTGTGTTTCCTATGGGTTCCAAACAGTGAGCTTGCTCAGAACAAAAGAACTGTGATTCCTACACACACGGGTCATATCTAGTTGAACTCTGCTTAGGAAACTGACAAGAACAGTAGCTCCTCTTCAGTCCAATACACTGTAGTTGCTGGGAACAGACGCCAGTGCTATTTGCACTGTGTATGACAATGGGAGCACAATAGTGACTCTTCTTACCACAAAACAATTCTTGCTCGTAGGACCAGAAACTGCATGTGATTCAACTCCATTTAGGACTGGGAAACAAAGCTAGCTTGCTTTACAAGAAACACACTCTGCTTTTGTGGAAAGAGCCCTCTTCTACTCTACTGTGTTTCCTATAGGGCCAGAACAGTGAGCTTGCTGTGTACAAAAGAACTGTGCTTCCTATACACATGGGCCATATCTAGTTCAACTCCGCTTAGGATCCTGACAAGGACAGTAGATCCTCTTCACTCCAATACACTGTACATGCTGGGAACAGACGCCAGTGCTATTTGCCCTGTGTATGACCATGGGAGCGCAACAGTTACTCTTATTTCCAGAAAAAACTCTTGGTCGTAGGACAAGAAACTGCATGTGAATCAACTCCATTTAGGACTGGAAAACAAACACTAGCTCGCCTTACAAGAAACACACTCTGCTTTTGAGAAAGGAGCACTCTTCTAATCTACTGTGTTTCCTATAGGGCCAGAACAGTGAGCTTGCTCAGAACAAAAGAACTGTGCTTCCTACGTACGGGCCATATCTAGTTCAGCTCCATTTAGGAAGCTGACGAGAACAGTAGCTTCTCTTCAGTCCAATACACTGTACTTTGCTGGGAACAGATGCTAGTGCTATTTGCACTGTGTATGGCTATGGGAGCGCAATCGTGACTGTTCTTAGAAGAAAACAACTCTTGCTAGTAGGACCAGAAACTGCATGTGATTCAACTCCATTTAGGACTGGGAAACAAAAGCTAGCTCGCCTTACGAGAAACACACTCTGCTTTTGAGAAAAGAGCACTCTTCTACTCTACTGTGTTTTCTATGGGGTCCGAACAGTGAGCTTGCTGAGAACAAAGAACTGTGCTTCGTACACACACGGGCGATATCTAGTTCAACTCTGCTTAGGAAACTGACAAGAACAGTAGCTTCTTTCAGTCCAATACACTGTACTTGCTGGGAACAGACTCTAGTGCTATTTGCATTGTGTATGGCAATGGGAGCTCAATAGTGACTCTTCTTACCAGAAACAACTCTTGCTTGTAGGACAAGAAACTGCATGTGATTCAACTCCATTTCTGACTGGGAAACAAATACTAGCTCGCCTTACAAGAAACACACTCTGCTTTTGAGAAAAGAGCACTCTTCTACTCTCCTTTGTTTCCAATTGGGCCAGAACAGTGAGCTTGCTCAGAACAAAAGCACTGTGCTTCAGACACACGGGCCATATCTAGTTCAACTACGCTTAGGAAACTGACAAGAACAGTAGCTTCTGTTCAGTCCAATACACTATACTTGCTGGGAACAGACGCCAGTGCTCTTTGCACTGTGTATGGCGAATGGAGCACAAAAGTGACACTTTTTTTTTTTACCACAAAACAACTCTTGCTCATAGGACCAGAAACTGCATGTGATTCAAATCCTTTTCTGATTGGGAAACAAACACTAGCTCGCCTTACAAGAAACACACTCTGCTTTTGAGAAAAGAGCACACTTCTAATCTACTGTGTTTTCTATAGGGCCAGAAGAGTGAGCTTGCTCAGAACAAAAGAACTGTACTTCTGACACACGGGCCATATCTAGTTCAACTCCACTTAGGAAACTGACGAGAACAGTAGCTTCTCTTCAGTCCAATACACTGTACTTGCTGGGAACAGACGCCAGTGCTCTTTGCACTGTGTATGGCGAATGGAGCACAAATGTGACTCTTTTTTACCACAAAACAACTCTTGCTCATAGGACCAGAAACTGCATGTGAAATCAAATCCTTTTCTGATTGGGAAACAAACACTAGATCGCCTTACGAGAAACACACTCTGCTTTTGAGAAAAGAGCACTCTTCTAATCTACTGTGTTTCCTATAGGGCCAGAACAGTGAGCTTGCTCAGAACAAAAGAACTGTGCTTACGACTTATGGGCCATATCTAGTTCAATTCTAATTAGGAAACTGACGAGAACAGTAGCTTCTCTTCAGTCCAATACACTGTACTTGCTGGGAACAGAGGCGAGTGCTATTTGTACTGTGTACGGCAAATGGAGCACAAAAGTGACTCTTCTTACGAGAAAACAACTCTTGCTCATAGGACCAAAAACTGCATGTGATTCAAATCCATTTCTGACTGGGAAACAAATAGTAGCTCGCCTTACAAGAAACACACTCTGCTTTTGAGAAAAGAGCACTCTTCTAATCTACTGTGTTTCCGATCGGGCCAGAACAGTGAGCTTGCTCAGAACAAAAGAACTGTGCTTCCTACACACACGGGCCATATCTAGTTCAACTCTGCTTAGGAAAGTGACAAGAAGAGTAGCTTCCCTTCAGTCCAATACACTGTACTTGCTGGGAACAGACGCGAGTGCTATTTGCACTGTGTATGGCAATGGGAGGACAATAGTGACTCTTCTTACCAGAAACATCTCTTGCTCATAGGACAAGAAACTGCATGTGATTCAACTCCATTTAGGACTGGGAAACAAACACTAGCACGCCTTACAAGAAACACACTCTGCTTTTGAGAAAAGAGCACTCTTCTACTCTCCTTTGTTTCCAAAAGGGCCAGAAGAGTGAGCTTGCTCAGAACAAAAGCACTGTGCTTCCGACACACGGGCCATATCTAGTTCAACTCTGCTTAGGAAACTGACAAGAACAGTAGCTTCTCTTCAGTCCAATACACTGTACTTGCTGGGAACAGACGCGAGTGCTCTTTGCACTGTGTATGGCGATTGGAGCACAAAAGTGAATCCTTTTACCACAAAACAACTCTTGCTTGTCGGAGCAGAAACTGCATGTGATTCAAATCCTTTTCTGATTGGGAAACAAACACTATATCGCCTTACAAGAAACACACTCTGCTTTTGAGAAAAGAGCACTCATCTTCTCTACTGTGTTTCCTATAGGGCCAGAACAGTGAGCTTGCTCAGAACAAAAGAACTGTGCTTCCGACACACGGGCCATATCTAGTTCAACTCAACTTAGGAAACTGACGAGAACAGTAGCTTCTCTTCAGTCCAATACACTGTACTTGCTGGGAACAGATGCTAGTGCTATTTGCACTGTGTATGGCTATGGGAGCGCAATCGTGACTGTTCTTAGAAGAAAACAACTCTTGCTAGTAGGACCAGAAACTCCATGTGATTCTACTCCGTTTATGACTGGGAAACAAACACTAGCTCGCCTTACAAGAAATACACTCTGCTTTTGAGAAAAGAGCACTCTTCTACTCTACTCTGATTCCTATAGGGCCAGAACAGTGAGCTTGCTCAGAACAAAGGAACTGTGCTTCTGACACATGGGCCATATCTAGTTCAACTCTGCTTAGGAAACTGACAAGAACAGTAGCTTCTCTTCAGTCCAATACACTGTATTTGCTGGGAACAGACGCTAGTGTTATTTGCACTGTGTATGGCAAATGGAGTGCAATACTAACTCTTCTTACCAGAAAACAACTCTGGCTTGTCGGAGCAGAAACTGCATGTGATTCAACTCCATTTCTGACTGGGAAACAAATACTAGCTCACCTTACAAGAAACACACTCTGCTTTTGAGAAAAGAGCACTCTTCTAATCTACTGTGTTTCCTATAGGGCCAGAACAGTGAGCTTGCTCAGAACAAAGGAACTGTGCTTCTGACACACGGGCCATATCTAGTTCAACTCTGCTTAGGAAACTGACAAGAACAGTAGCTTCTCTTCAGTCCAATACACTGTACTTGCTGGGAACAGATGCTAGTGCTATTTGCACTGTGTATGGTATATGGAGCCAAATAGTGACTCTTCTTACCAGAAAACAACTCTTGCTCGTAGGACCAGAAACTGCATGTGATTCAACTCCATTTCTGACTGGGAAACAAATACTAGCTCGCCTTACAAGAAACACACTCTGCTTTTGAGAAAAGAGCACTATTCTAATCTACTGTGTTTCCTATAGGACCAGAACAGTGAGCTTGCTCAGAACAAAAGAACTGTGCTTCAGACATATGGGCCATATCTAGTTCAATTTCACTTAGGAAACTGATGAGAACACTAGTTTCTCTTCAGTCCAATACACTGTACTTGCTGGGAAGAGACGCGAGTGCTATTTGCACTGTGTATGGCAAATGGAGCACAGTAGTGACTCTGCTTACCAGAAAATAACTCTTGCTAGTAGGACCAGAAACTGCATGTGATTCAACTCCATTTCTGACTTGGAAAAAAATACTAGCTCGCCTTACAAGAAACACACTCTGCTTTTGAGAAAAGAGCACTCTTCTAATCTACTGTGTTTCCTATAGGGCCAGAACAGTGAGTTTGCTCAGAACAAAAGACCTGTGCTTCCGACACAGGGGCCATATCTACTTCAACTCTGCTTAGGAAACTGACAAGAACAGTAGCTTCTCTTCAGTCCAATACACTGTATTTGCTGGGAACAGACGCTAGTGTTATTTGCACTGTGTATGGCAAATGGAGTGCAATACTGACTCTTCTTACCAGAAAACAACTCTTGCTTGTCGGAGCAGAAACTGCATGTGATTCAACTCCATTTCTGACTGGGAAACAAATACTAGCTCACCTTACAAGAAACACACTCTGCTTTTGAGAAAAGAGCACTCTTCTAATCTACTGTGTTTCCTATAGGGCCAGAACAGTGAGCTTGCTCAGAACAAAGGAACTGTGCTTCCTACACACGGGCCATATCTAGTTCAACTACGCTTAGGAAACTGACAAGAACAGTAGCTTCTCTTCAGTCCAATACACTATACTTGCTGGGAACAGACGCGAGTGCTCTTTGCACTGTGTATGGCGAATGGAGCACAAAAGTGACACTTTTTTTTTACCACAAAACAACTCTTGCTCATAGGACCAGAAACTGCATGTGATTCAAATCCTTTTCTGATTGGGAAACAAACACTAGCTCGCCTTACAAGAAACACACTCTGCTTTTGAGAAAAGAGCACACTTCTAATCTTCTGTGTTTCCTATAGGGCCAGAACAGTGAGCTTGCTCAGAACAAAAGAACTGTGCTTCCGACCTACGGGCCATATCTAGTTCAACTACACTTAGGAAACTGATGAGAACAGTAGCTTCTCTTCAGTCCAATACACTGTACTTGCTGGGAACAGACACGAGTGCTATTTGAATTGTGTATGGCAGTGGGAGCACAATAGTGACTCTTCTTACCAAAAAACAACTCTTGCTCGTAGGAACAGAAACTGCATGTGATTCAAAACCATTTCTTACTGGGAAACAAATACTAGCTCGCCTTTCAAGAAACACACTCTGCTTTTGAGAAAAGAGCACTCTTCTAATCTACTGTGTTTCTTGTAGAGCCAGAACAGTGAGCTTGCTCAGAACAAAAGAACTGTGCTTCCTACACACACAGGGCCATATCTAGTTCAACTCCACTTAGGAAACTGACGAGAACAGTAGCTTCTCTTCAGTCCAATACACTGTACTTGCTGGGAACAGACGAGAGTGCTATTTGCACTGTGTATGGCAAATGGAGCACAATAGTGACTCTACTTACCAGAAAACAACTCTTGCTCGTAGGACAAGAAACTGCATATGAATCAACTCCATTTAGGACTGGGAAACAAACACTAGCTCGCCTTACAAGAAACACACTCTGCTTTTGAGAAAAGAGCACTCTTCTAATCTACTGTGTTTCCTATAGGGCCAGAATGTGAGCTTGCTCAGAACAAAAGAACTCTGCTTCCTACGTACGGGCCATATCTAGTTCAGCTCCACTTAGGAAACTGACAAGAACAGTAGCTTCTCTTCAGTCCAATACACTGTACAGGCTGGGAACAGACGCGAGTGCTATTTGCACTGTGTATGGCAATGGGAGCTCAATAGTGACTCTTCTTACCAGAAACAACTCTTGCTTGTAGGACAAGAAACTGCATGTGATTCAACTCCATTTCTGACTGGTAAACAAATACTAGCTCGCCTTACAAGAAACACACTCTGCTTTTGAGAAAAGAGCACTCTTCTAATCTACTGTGTTTTCTATAGGGCCAGAACAGTGAGCTTGCTCAGAACAAAAGAACTGTGCTTCCGACACACGGGCCATTTCTAGTTCAACTCTGCTTAGGAAACTGACAAGAACAGTAGCTTCTCTTCAGTCCAATACACTGTACTTGCTGGGAACAGACGCCAGTGCTCTTTGCACTGTGTATGGCGAATGGAGCACAAATGTGACTCTTTTTACCACAAAACAACTCTTGCTCATAGGACCAGAAACTGCATGTGAAATCAAATCCTGTTCTGATTGGGAAACAAACACTAGATCGCCTTACGAAAAACACACTCTGCTTTTGAGAAAAGAGCACTCTTCTAATCTACTGTGTTTCCTATAGGGCCAGAACAGTGAGCTTGCTCAGAACAAAAGAACTGTGCTTACGACTTATGGGCCATATCTAGTTCAATTCTAATTAGGAAACTGACGAGAACAGTAGCTTCTCTTCAGTCCAATACACTGTACTTGCTGGGAACAGAGGCGAGTGCTATTTGTACTGTGAACGGCAAATGGAGCACAAAAGTGACTCTTCTTACGAGAAAACAACTCTTGCTCATAGGACCAGAAACTGCATGTGATTCAAATCCATTTCTGACTGGGAAACAAATAGTAGCTCGCCTTACAAGAAACACACTCTGCTTTTGAGAAAAGAGCACTCTTCTAATCTACTGTGTTTCCTATCGGGCCAGAACAGTGAGCTTGCTCAGAACAAAAGAACTGTGCTTCCTACACACACGGGCCATATCTAGTTCAACTCTGCTTAGGAAAGTGACAAGAACAGTAGCTTCTCTTCAGTCCAATACACTGTACTTGCTGGGAACAGACGCGAGTGCTATTTGCACTGTGTATGGCAATGGGAGGACAATAGTGACTCTTCTTACCAGAAACATCTCTTGCTCATAGGACAAGAAACTGCATGTGATTCAACTCCATTTAGGACTGGGAAACAAACGCTAGCTCGCCTTACAAGAAACACACTCTGCTTTTGAGAAAAGAGCACTCTTCTACTCTCCTTTGTTTCCAATAGGGCCAGAACAGTGAGCTTGCTCAGAACAAAAGCACTGTGCTTCCGACACACGGGCCATATCTAGTTCAACTCTGCTTAGGAAACTGACAAGAACAGTAGCTTCTGTTCAGTCCAATACACTATACTTGCTGGGAACAGACGCAAGTGCTCTTTGCACTGTGTATGGCGAATGGAGCACAAAAGTGACTCTTTTTTTTTTTTACCACAAAACAACTCTTGCTCATAGGACCAGAAACTGCATGTGATTCAAATCCTTTTCTGATTGGGAAACAAACACTAGCTCGCCTTACAAGAAACACACTCTGCTTTTGAGAAAAGAGCACTCTTCTAATCTACTGTGTTTCCTATCGGGCCAGAAGAGTGAGCTTGCTCAGAACAAAAGAACTGTGCTTCCTACACACACGGGCCATATCTAGTTCAACTCTGCTTAGGAAAGTGACAAGAACAGTAGCTTCTCTTCAGTCCAATACACTGTACTTGCTGGGAACAGACGCCAGTGCTCTTTGCACTGTGTATGGCGAATGGAGCACAAAAGTGACTCTTTTTTTTTTTACCACAAAACAACTCTTGCTCATAGGACCAGAAACTGCATGTGAAATCAAATCCTTTTCTGATTGGGAAACAAACACTAGCTCGCCTTACGAGAAACACACTCTGCTTTTGAGAAAAGAGCACTCTTCTAATCTACTGTGTTTCCTATAGGGTCAGAACAGTGAGCTTGCTCAGAACAAAAGAACTGTGCTTACGACTTATGGGCCATATCTAGTTCAATTCTAATTAGGAAACTGACGAGAACAGTAGCTTCTCTTCAGTCCAATACACTGTACTTGCTGGGAACAGAGGCGAGTGCTATTTGTACTGTCTACTGCAAATGGAGCACAACAGTGACTCTTCTTACGAGAAAACAACTCTTGCTCATAGGACCAGAAACTGCATGTGATTCAAATCCATTTCTGACTGGGAAACAAATAGTAGCTCGCCTTACAAGAAACACACTCTGCTTTTGAGAAAAGAGCACTCTTCTAATCTACTGTGTTTCCTATCGGGCCAGAACAGTGAGCTTGCTCAGAACAAAAGAACTGTGCTTCCTACACACACGGGCCATATCTAGTTCAACTCTGCTTAGGAAAGTGACAAGAACAGTAGCTTCTCTTCAGTCCAATACACTGTACTTGCTGGGAACAGACGCGAGTGCTATTTGCACTGTGTATGGCAATGGGAGGACAATAGTGACTCTTCTTACCAGAAACATCTCTTGCTCATAGGACAAGAAACTGCATGTGATTCAACTCCATTTAGGACTGGGAAACAAACACTAGCACGCCTTACAAGAAACACACTCTGCTTTTGAGAAAAGAGCACTCTTCTACTCTCCTTTGTTTCCAAAAGGGCCAGAACAGTGAGCTTGCTCAGAACAAAAGCACTGTGCTTCCGACACACGGGCCATATCTAGTTCAACTCTGCTTAGGAAACTGACAAGAACAGTAGCTTCTGTTCAGTCCAATACACTCTACTTGCTGGGAACAGACGCGAGTGCTCTTTGCACTGGGTATGGAGAATGGAGCACAAAAGTGACTCTTTTTTTTTTTACCACAAAACAACTCTTGCTCATAGGACCAGAAACTGCATGTGATTCAAATCCTTTTCTGATTGAGAAACAAACACTAGCTCGCCTTACAAGAAACACACTCTGCTTTTGAGAAAAGAGCACACTTCTAATCTATTGTGTTTCCTATAGGGCCAGAAGAGTGAGCTTGCTCAGAACAAAAGAACTGTGCTTCCGACACACACGGGCCATATCTAGTTCAACTCCACTTAGGAAACTGACGAGAACAGTAGCTTCTCTTCAGTCCAATACACTGTACTTGCTGGGAACAGACACGAGTGCTATTTGAATTGTGTATGGCAGTGGGAGCACAATAGTGACTCTTCTTACCAAAAAACAACTCTTGCTCGTAGGAACAGAAACTGCATGTGATTCAAAACCATTTCTTACTGGGAAACAAATACTAGCTCGTCTTTCAAGAAACACACTCTGCTTTTGAGAAAAGAGCACTCTTCTATTCTACTGTGTTTCTTGTAGGGCCAGAACAGTGAGCTTGCTCAGAACAAAAAAACTGTGCTTCCTACACACACGGGCCATATCTAGTTCAACTCCACTTAGGAAACTGACGAGAACAGTAGCTTCTCTTCAGTCCAAAACACTGTACTTGCTGGGAACAGACGAGAGTGCTATTTGCACTGTGTATGGCAAAGGGAGCACAATAGTGACTCTACTTACCAGAAAACAACTCTTGCTCGTAGGACAAGAAACGGCATGTGAATCAACTCCATTTAGGACTGGGAAACAAACACTAGCTCGCCTTACAAGAAACACACTCTGCTTTTGAGAAAGGAGCACTCTTCTAATCTACTGTGTTTCCTATAGGGCCAGAACAGTGAGCTTGCTCAGAACAAAAGAACTGTGCTTCCTACGTACGGTCCATATCTAGTTCAGCTCCACTTAGGAAACTGACAAGAACAGTAGCTTCTCTTCAGTCCAATACACTGTACAGACTGGGAACAGACGCGAGTGCTATTTGCACTGTGTATGGCAATGGGAGCTCAATAGTGACTCTTCTTACCAGAAACAACTCTTGCTTGTAGGACAAGAAACTGCATGTGATTCAACTCCATTTCTGACTGGGAAACAAATACTAGCTCGCCTTACAAGAAACACACTCTGCTTTTGAGAAAAGAGCACTCTTCTAATCTACTGTGTTTCCTATAGGGCCAGAACAGTGAGCTTGCTCAGAACAAAAGAACTGTGCTTCCAACACACGGGCCATATCTAGTTCAACTCTGCTTAGGAAACTGACAAGAACAGTAGCTTCTCTTCAGTCCAATACACTGTACTTGCTGGGAACAGACGCCAGTGCTCTTTGCACTGTGTATGGCGAATGGAGCACAAATGTGACTATTTTTACCACAAAACAACTCTTGCTCATAGGACCAGAAACTGCATGTGAAATCAAATCCTTTTCTGATTGGGAAACAAACACTAGCTCGCCTTACAAGAAACACACTCTGCTTTTGAGAAAAGAGCACTCTTCAAATCTACTGTGTTTCCTATAGGGCCGGAACAGTGAGCTTGCTCAGAACAAAAGAACTGTGCTTACGACTTATGGGCCATATCTAGTTCAATTCTAATTAGGAAACTGACGAGAACAGTAGCTTCTCTTCAGTCCAATACAATGTACTTGCTGGGAACAGAGGCGAGTGCTATTTGTACTGTGTACGGCAAATGGAGCACAAAAGTGACTCTTCTTACGAGAAAACAACTCTTGCTCATAGGACCAGAAACTGCATGTGATTCAAATCCATTTCTGACTGGGAAACAAATAGTAGCTCGCCTTACAAGAAACACACTCTGCTTTTGGGAAAAGAGCACTCTTCTAATCTACTGTGTTTCCTATCGGGCCAGAACAGTGAGCTTGCTCAGAACAAAAGAACTGTGCTTCCTACACACACGGGCCATATCTAGTTCAACTCTGCTTAGGAAAGTGACAAGAACAGTAGCTTCTCTTCAGTCCAATACACTGTACTTGCTGGGAACAGACGCGAGTGCTATTTGCACTGTGTATGGCAATGGGAGGACAATAGTGACTCTTCTTACCAGAAACATCTCTTGCTCATAGGACAAGAAACTGCATGTGATTCAACTCCATTTAGGACTGGGAAACAAACACTAGCACGCCTTACAAGAAACACACTCTGCTTTTGAGAAAAGAGCACTCTTCTACTCTCCTTTGTTTCCAATAGGGCCAGAACAGTGAGCTTGCTCAGAACAAAAGCACTGTGCTTCCGACACACGGGCCATATCTAGTTCAACTCTGCTTAGGAAACTGACAAGAACAGTAGCTTCTGTTCAGTCCAATACACTATACTTGCTGGGAACAGACGCAAGAGCTCTTTGCACTGTGTATGGCGAATGGAGCACAAAAGTGACTCTTTTTTTTTTTACCACAAAACAACTCTTGCTCATAGGACCAGAAACTGCATGTGATTCAAATCCTTTTCTGATTGGGAAACAAACACTAGCTCGCCTTACAAGAAACACACTCTGCTTTTGAGAAAAGAGCACTCTTCTAATCTACTGTGTTTCCTATCGGGCCAGAAGAGTGAGCTTGCTCAGAACAAAAGAACTGTGCTTCCTACACACACGGGCCATATCTAGTTCAACTCTGCTTAGGAAAGTGACAAGAACAGTAGCTTCTCTTCAGTCCAATACACTGTACTTGCTGGGAACAGACGCCAGTGCTCTTTGCACTGTGTATGGCGAATGGAGCACAAATGTGACTCTTTTTACCACAAAACAACTCTTGCTCATAGGACCAGAAACTGCATGTGAAATCAAATCCTTTTCTGATTGGGAAACAAACACTAGCTCGCCTTACGAGAAACACACTCTGCTTTTGAGAAAAGAGCACTCTTCTAATCTACTGTGTTTCCTATAGGGTCAGAACAGTGAGCTTGCTCAGAACAAAAGAACTGTGCTTACGACTTATGGGCCATATCTAGTTCAATTCTAATTAGGAAACTGACGAGAACAGTAGCTTCTCTTCAGTCCAATACACTGTACTTGCTCGGAACAGACGCCAGGGCTATTTGCACTGTGTATGGCAAAGGGAGTGCAATAGTGACTCTTCTTACGAGAAAACAACTCTTGCTCATAGGACCAGAAACTGCATGTGATTCAAATCCATTTCTGACTGGGAAACAAATAGTAGCTCGCCTTACAAGAAACACACTCTGCTTTTGAGAAAAGAGCACTCTTCTAATCTACTGTGTTTCCTATCGGGCCAGAACAGTGAGCTTGCTCAGAACAAAAGAACTGTGCTTCCTACACACACGGGCCATATCTAGTTCATCTCTGCTTAGGAAAGTGACAAGAACAGTAGCTTCTCTTCAGTCCAATACACTGTACTTGCTGGGAACAGACGCGAGTGCTATTTGCACTGTGTATGGCAATGGGAGGACAATAGTGACTCTTCTTACCAGAAACATCTCTTGCTCATAGGACAAGAAACTGCATGTGATTCAACTCCATTTAGGACTGGGAAACAAACACTAGCACGCCTTACAAGAAACACACTCTGCTTTTGAGAAAAGAGCACTCTTCTACTCTCCTTTGTTTCCAAAAGGGCCAGAACAGTGAGCTTGCTCAGAACAAAAGCACTGTGCTTCCGACACACGGGCCATATCTAGTTCAACTCTGCTTAGGAAACTGACAAGAACAGTAGCTTCTGTTCAGTCCAATACACTATACTTGCTGGGAACAGACGCGAGTGCTCTTTGCACTGGGTATGGAGAATGGAGCACAAAAGTGACTCTTTTTTTTTTTACCACAAAACAACTCTTGCTCATAGGACCAGAAACTGCATGTGATTCAAATCCTTTTCTGATTGAGAAACAAACACTAGCTCGCCTTACAAGAAACACACTCTGCTTTTGAGAAAAGAGCACACTTCTAATCTATTGTGTTTCCTATAGGGCCAGAAGAGTGAGCTTGCTCAGAACAAAAGAACTGTGCTTCCGACACACACGGGCCATATCTAGTTCAACTCCACTTAGGAAACTGACGAGAACAGTAGCTTCTCTTCAGTCCAATACACTGTACTTGCTGGGAACAGACACGAGTGCTATTTGAATTGTGTATGGCAGTGGGAGCACAATAGT
Source organism: Peromyscus eremicus (assembly GCF_949786415.1). NCBI lineage: Eukaryota > Metazoa > Chordata > Mammalia > Rodentia > Cricetidae > Peromyscus > Peromyscus eremicus. Next base: position 113,805 of record NW_026735029.1, on the reverse strand, counting down.
GACTCTTCTTACCAAAAAACAACTCTTGCTCGTAGGAACAGAAACTGCATGTGATTCAAAACCATTTCTTACTGGGAAACAAATACTAGCTCGTCTTTCAAGAAACACACTCTGCTTTTGAGAAAAGAGCACTCTTCTATTCTACTGTGTTTCTTGTAGGGCCAGAACAGTGAGCTTGCTCAGAACAAAAGAACTGTGCTTCCTACACACACGGGCCATATCTAGTTCAACTCCACTTAGGAAACTGACGAGAACAGTAGCTTCTCTTCAGTCCAAAACACTGTACTTGCTGGGAACAGACGAGAGTGCTATTTGCACTGTGTATGGCAAAGGGAGCACAATAGTGACTCTACTTACCAGAAAACAACTCTTGCTCGTAGGACAAGAAACGGCATGTGAATCAACTCCATTTAGGACTGGGAAACAAACACTAGCTCGCCTTACAAGAAACACACTCTGCTTTTGAGAAAGGAGCACTCTTCTAATCTACTGTGTTTCCTATAGGGCCAGAACAGTGAGCTTGCTCAGAACAAAAGAACTGTGCTTCCTACGTACGGGCCATATCTAGTTCAGCTCCACTTAGGAAACTGACAAGAACAGTAGCTTCTCTTCAGTCCAATACACTGTACAGACTGGGAACAGACGCGAGTGCTATTTGCACTGTGTATGGCAATGGGAGCTCAATAGTGACTCTTCTTACCAGAAACAACTCTTGCTTGTAGGACAAGAAACTGCATGTGATTCAACTCCATTTCTGACTGAGAAACAAATACTAGCTCGCCTTACAAGAAACACACTCTCTGCTTTTGAGAAAAGAGCACTCTTCTAATCTACTGTGTTTCCTATAGGGCCAGAACAGTGAGCTTGCTCAGAACAAAAGAACTGTGCTTCCAACACACGGGCCATATCTAGTTCAACTCTGCTTAGGAAACTGACAAGAACAGTAGCTTCTCTTCAGTCCAATACACTGTACTTGCTGGGAACAGACGCCAGTGCTCTTTGCACTGTGTATGGCGAATGGAGCACAAATGTGACTCTTTTTACCACAAAACAACTCTTGCTCATAGGACCAGAAACTGCATGTGAAATCAAATCCTTTTCTGATTGGGAAACAAACACTAGCTCGCCTTACAAGAAACACACTCTGCTTTTGAGAAAAGAGCACTCTTCAAATCTACTGTGTTTCCTATAGGGCCAGAACAGTGAGCTTGCTCAGAACAAAAGAACTGTGCTTACGACTTATGGGCCATATCTAGTTCAATTCTAATTAGGAAACTGACGAGAACAGTAGCTTCTCTTCAGTCCAATACAATGTACTTGCTGGGAACAGAGGCGAGTGCTATTTGTACTGTGTACGGCAAATGGAGCACAAAAGTGACTCTTCTTACGAGAAAACAACTCTTGCTCATAGGACCAGAAACTGCATGTGATTCAAATCCATTTCTGACTGGGAAACAAATAGTAGCTCGCCTTACAAGAAACACACTCTGCTTTTGGGAAAAGAGCACTCTTCTAATCTACTGTGTTTCCTATCGGGCCAGAACAGTGAGCTTGCTCAGAACAAAAGAACTGTGCTTCCTACACACACGGGCCATATCTAGTTCAACTCTGCTTAGGAAAGTGACAAGAACAGTAGCTTCTCTTCAGTCCAATACACTGTACTTGCTGGGAACAGACGCGAGTGCTATTTGCACTGTGTATGGCAATGGGAGGACAATAGTGACTCTTCTTACCAGAAACATCTCTTGCTCATAGGACAAGAAACTGCATGTGATTCAACTCCATTTAGGACTGGGAAACAAACACTAGCACGCCTTACAAGAAACACACTCTGCTTTTGAGAAAAGAGCACTCTTCTACTCTCCTTTGTTTCCAATAGGGCCAGAACAGTGAGCTTGCTCAGAACAAAAGCACTGTGCTTCCGACACACGGGCCATATCTAGTTCAACTCTGCTTAGGAAACTGACAAGAACAGTAGCTTCTGTTCAGTCCAATACACTATACTTGCTGGGAACAGACGCAAGTGCTCTTTGCACTGTGTATGGCGAATGGAGCACAAAAGTGACTCTTGTTTTTTTTTACCACAAAACAACTCTTGCTCATAGGACCAGAAAGTGCATGTGATTCAAATCCTTTTCTGATTGGAAAACAAACACTAGCTCGCCTTACAAGAAACACACTCTACTTTTGAGAAAAGAGCACTCTTCTAATCTACTGTGTTTCCTATCGGGCCAGAAGAGTGAGCTTGCTCAGAACAAAAGAACTGTGCTTCCTACACACACGGGCCATATCTAGTTCAACTCTGCTTAGGAAAGTGACAAGAACAGTAGCTTCTCTTCAGTCCAATACACTGTACTTGCTGGGAACAGACGCCAGTGCTCTTTGCACTGTGTATGGCGAATGGAGCACAAATGTGACTCTTTTTACCACAAAACAACTCTTGCTCATAGGACCAGAAACTGCATGTGAAATCAAATCCTTTTCTGATTGGGAAACAAACACTAGCTCGCCTTACGAGAAACACACTCTGCTTTTGAGAAAAGAGCACTCTTCTAATCTACTGTGTTTCCTATAGGGTCAGAACAGTGAGCTTGCTCAGAACAAAAGAACTGTGCTTACGACTTATGGGCCATATCTAGTTCAATTCTAATTAGGAAACTGACGAGAACAGTAGCTTCTCTTCAGTCCAATACACTGTACTTGCTGGGAACAGAGGCGAGTGCTATTTGTACTGTCTACTGCAAATGGAGCACAACAGTGACTCTTCTTACGAGAAAACAACTCTTGCTCATAGGACCAGAAACTGCATGTGATTCAAATCCATTTCTGACTGGGAAACAAATAGTAGCTCGCCTTACAAGAAACACACTCTGCTTTTGAGAAAAGAGCACTCTTCTAATCTACTGTGTTTCCTATCGGGCCAGAACAGTGAGCTTGCTCAGAACAAAAGAACTGTGCTTCCTACACACACGGGCCATATCTAGTTCAACTCTGCTTAGGAAAGTGACAAGAACAGTAGCTTCTCTTCAGTCCAATACACTGTACTTGCTGGGAACAGACGCGAGTGCTATTTGCACTGTGTATGGCAATGGGAGGACAATAGTGACTCTTCTTACCAGAAACATCTCTTGCTCATAGGACAAGAAACTGCATGTGATTCAACTCCATTTAGGACTGGGAAACAAACACTAGCACGCCTTACAAGAAACACACTCTGCTTTTGAGAAAAGAGCACTCTTCTACTCTCCTTTGTTTCCAAAAGGGCCAGAACAGTGAGCTTGCTCAGAACAAAAGCACTGTGCTTCCGACACACGGGCCATATCTAGTTCAACTCTGCTTAGGAAACTGACAAGAACAGTAGCTTCTGTTCAGTCCAATACACTATACTTGCTGGGAACAGACGCGAGTGCTCTTTGCACTGGGTATGGAGAATGGAGCACAAAAGTGACTCTTTTTTTTTTTACCACAAAACAACTCTTGCTCATAGGACCAGAAACTGCATGTGATTCAAATCCTTTTCTGATTGAGAAACAAACACTAGCTCGCCTTACAAGAAACACACTCTGCTTTTGAGAAAAGAGCACACTTCTAATCTATTGTGTTTCCTATAGGGCCAGAAGAGTGAGCTTGCTCAGAACAAAAGAACTGTGCTTCCGACACACACGGGCCATATCTAGTTCAACTCCACTTAGGAAACTGACGAGAACAGTAGCTTCTCTTCAGTCCAATACACTGTACTTGCTGGGAACAGACACGAGTGCTATTTGAATTGTGTATGGCAGTGGGAGCACAATAGTGACTCTTCTTACCAAAAAACAACTCTTGCTCGTAGGAACAGAAACTGCATGTGATTCAAAACCATTTCTTACTGGGAAACAAATACTAGCTCGTCTTTCAAGAAACACACTCTGCTTTTGAGAAAAGAGCACTCTTCTATTCTACTGTGTTTCTTGTAGGGCCAGAACAGTGAGCTTGCTCAGAACAAAAGAACTGTGCTTCCTACACACACGGGCCATATCTAGTTCAACTCCACTTAGGAAACTGACGAGAACAGTAGCTTCTCTTCAGTCCAAAACACTGTACTTGCTGGGAACAGACGAGAGTGCTATTTGCACTGTGTATGGCAAAGGGAGCACAATAGTGACTCTACTTACCAGAAAACAACTCTTGCTCGTAGGACAAGAAACGGCATGTGAATCAACTCCATTTAGGACTGGGAAACAAACACTAGCTCGCCTTACAAGAAACACACTCTGCTTTTGAGAAAGGAGCACTCTTCTAATCTACTGTGTTTCCTATAGGGCCAGAACAGTGAGCTTGCTCAGAACAAAAGAACTGTGCTTCCTACGTACGGGCCATATCTAGTTCAGCTCCACTTAGGAAACTGACAAGAACAGTAGCTTCTCTTCAGTCCAATACACTGTACAGACTGGGAACAGACGCGAGTGCTATTTGCACTGTGTATGGCAATGGGAGCTCAATAGTGACTCTTCTTACCAGAAACAACTCTTGCTTGTAGGACAAGAAACTGCTTGTGATTCAACTCCATTTCTGACTGGGAAACAAATACTAGCTCGCCTTACAAGAAACACACTCTGCTTTTGAGAAAAGAGCACTCTTCTAATCTACTGTGTTTCCTATAGGGCCAGAACAGTGAGCTTGCTCAGAACAAAAGAACTGTGCTTCCAACACACGGGCCATATCTAGTTCAACTCTGCTTAGGAAACTGACAAGAACAGTAGCTTCTCTTCAGTCCAATACACTGTACTTGCTGGGAACAGACGCCAGTGCTCTTTGCACTGTGTATGGCGAATGGAGCACAAATGTGACTCTTTTTACCACAAAACAACTCTTGCTCATAGGACCAGAAACTGCATGTGAAATCAAATCCTTTTCTGATTGGGAAACAAACACTAGCTCGCCTTACAAGAAACACACTCTGCTTTTGAGAAAAGAGCACTCTTCAAATCTACTGTGTTTCCTATAGGGCCGGAACAGTGAGCTTGCTCAGAACAAAAGAACTGTGCTTACGACTTATGGGCCATATCTAGTTCAATTCTAATTAGGAAACTGACGAGAACAGTAGCTTCTCTTCAGTCCAATACAATGTACTTGCTGGGAACAGAGGCGAGTGCTATTTGTACTGTGTACGGCAAATGGAGCACAAAAGTGACTCTTCTTACGAGAAAACAACTCTTGCTCATAGGACCAGAAACTGCATGTGATTCAAATCCATTTCTGACTGGGAAACAAATAGTAGCTCGCCTTACAAGAAACACACTCTGCTTTTGAGAAAAGAGCACTCTTCTAATCTACTGTGTTTCCTATCGGGCCAGAACAGTGAGCTTGCTCAGAACAAAAGAACTGTGCTTCCTACACACACGGGCCATATCTAGTTCAACTCTGCTTAGGAAAGTGACAAGAACAGTAGCTTCTCTTCAGTCCAATACACTGTACTTGCTGGGAACAGACGCGAGTGCTATTTGCACTGTGTATGGCAATGGGAGGACAATAGTGACTCTTCTTACCAGAAACATCTCTTGCTCATAGGACAAGAAACTGCATGTGATTCAACTCCATTTAGGACTGGGAAACAAACGCTAGCTCGCCTTACAAGAAACACACTCTGCTTTTGAGAAAAGAGCACTCTTCTACTCTCCTTTGTTTCCAATAGGGCCAGAACAGTGAGCTTGCTCAGAACAAAAGCACTGTGCTTCCGACACACGGGCCATATCTAGTTCAACTCTGCTTAGGAAACTGACAAGAACAGTAGCTTCTGTTCAGTCCAATACACTATACTTGCTGGGAACAGACGCAAGTGCTCTTTGCACTGTGTATGGCGAATGGAGCACAAAAGTGACTCTTTTTTTTTTTACCACAAAACAACTCTTGCTCATAGGACCAGAAACTGCATGTGATTCAAATCCTTTTCTGATTGGGAAACAAACACTAGCTCGCCTTACAAGAAACACACTCTGCTTTTGAGAAAAGAGCACTCTTCTAATCTACTGTGTTTCCTATCGGGCCAGAAGAGTGAGCTTGCTCAGAACAAAAGAACTGTGCTTCCTACACACACGGGCCATATCTAGTTCAACTCTGCTTAGGAAAGTGACAAGAACAGTAGCTTCTCTTCAGTCCAATACACTGTACTTGCTGGGAACAGACGCCAGTGCTATTTGCACTGTGTATGGCAATGGGAGGACAATAGTGACTCTTCTTACCAGAAACATCTCTTGCTCATAGGACAAGAAACTGCATGTGATTCAACTCCATTTAGGACTGGGAAACAAACACTAGCACGCCTTACAAGAAACACACTATGCTTTTGAGAAAAGAGCACTCTTCTACTCTCCTTTGTTTCCAATAGGGCCAGAACAGTGAGCTTGCTCAGAACAAAAGCACTGTGCTTCCGACACACGGGCCATATCTAGTTCAACTCTGCTTAGGAAACTGACAAGAACAGTAGCTTCTGTTCAGTCCAATACACTATACTTGCTGGGAACAGACGCAAGTGCTCTTTGCACTGTGTATGGCGAATGGAGCACAAAAGTGACTCTTTTTTTTTTTACCACAAAACAACTCTTGCTCATAGGACCAGAAACTGCATGTGATTCAAATCCTTTTCTGATTGGGAAACAAACACTAGCTCGCCTTACAAGAAACACACTCTGCTTTTGAGAAAAGAGCACTCTTCTAATCTACTGTGTTTCCTATAGGGCCAGAACAGTGAGCTTGCTCAGAACAAAAGAACTGTGCTTACGACTTATGGGCCATATCTAGTTCAGCTCCACTTAGGAAACTGACGAGAACAGTAGCTTCTCTTCAGTCCAATACAATGTACTTGCTGGGAACAGAGGCGAGTGCTATTTGTACTGTGTACGGCAAATGGAGCACAAAAGTGACTCTTCTTACGAGAAAACAACTCTTGCTCATAGGACCAGAAACTGCATGTGATTCAAATCCATTTCTGACTGGGAAACAAATAGTAGCTCGCCTTACAAGAAACACACTCTGCTTTTGAGAAAAGAGCACTCTTCTAATCTACTGTGTTTCCTATCGGGCCAGAACAGTGAGCTTGCTCAGAACAAAAGAACTGTGCTTCCTACACACACGGGCCATATCTAGTTCAACTCTGCTTAGGAAAGTGACAACAACAGTAGCTTCTCTTCAGTCCAATACACTGTACTTGCTGGGAACAGACGCGAGTGCTATTTGGACTGTGTATGGCAATGGGAGGACAATAGTGACTCTTCTTACCAGAAACATCTCTTGCTCATAGGACAAGAAACTGCATGTGATTCAACTCCATTTAGGACTGGGAAACAAACACTAGCACGCCTTACAAGAAACACACTCTGCTTTTGAGAAAAGAGCACTCTTCTACTCTCCTTTGTTTCCAATAGGGCCAGAACAGTGAGCTTGCTCAGAACAAAAGCACTGTGCTTCCAACACACGGGCCATATCTAGTTCAACTCCACTTAGGAAACTGACAAGAACAGTAGCTTCTCTTCAGTCCAATACACTGTACTTGCTGGGAACAGACGCCAGTGCTCTTTGCACTGTGTACGGCGAAAGGAGCACAAAAGTGACTCTTTTTACCACAAAAAAACTCTTGCTCATAGGACCAGAAACTGCATGTGATTCAAATCTTTTTCTGTTTGGGAAACAAACACTAGCTTGCCTTACGAGAAACACACTCTGCTTTTGAGAAAAGAGCACTCTTCTACTCTCCTGTGTTTCCTATAGGGCCAGAACAGTGAGCTTGCTCAGAACAAAAGCACTGTGCTTCCGACACACGGGCCATATCTAGTTCAACTCTGCTTAGGAAACTGACAAGAACAGTAGCTTCTCTTCAGTCCAATACACTGTACTTGCTGGGAACAGACGCGAGTGCTCTTTGCACTGTGTATGGCGAATGGAGCACAAAAGTGAATCCTTTTACCACAAAACAACTCTTGCTTGTTGGAACAGAAACTGCATGTGATTCAAATCCTTTTCTGATTGGGAAACAAACACTATATCGCCTTACAAGAAACACACTCTGCTTTTGAGAAAAGAGCACTCATCTTCTCTACTGTGTTTCCTATAGGGCCAGAACAGTGAGCTTGCTCAGAACAAAAGAACTGTGCTTCCGACACCCGGGCCATATCTAGTTCAACTCCACTTAGGAAACTGACGAGAACAGTAGCTTCTCTTCAGTCCAATACACTGTACTTGCTGGGAACAGACGCCAGTGCTCTTTGCACTGTGTATGGCGAATGGAGCACAAAAGTGACTCTTTTTACCACAAAACAACTCTTGCACATAGGACCAGAAACTGCATGTGATTCAAATCCTTTTCTGATTGGGAAACAAACACTAGCTCGCCTTACAAGAAACACACTCTGCTTTTGAGAAAAGAGCACTCTTCTAATCTACTGTGTTTCCTACAGGGCCAGAAGAGTGAGCTTGCTCAGAACAAAAGAACTGTGCTTCTGACGTACGGGCCATATCTAGTTCAACTACACTTAGGAAACTGACGAGAACAGTAGCTTCTCTTCAGTCCAATACACTGTACTTGCTGGGAACAGACACGAGTGCTATTTGCACTGTGTATGGCAATGGGAGCACAATAGTGACACTTCTTACCAAACAACAACTCTTGCTCCTAGGACCAGAAACTGCATGTGATTCAAATCCATTGCTGACTGGCAAACAAATACTAGCTCGCCTTACAAGAAACACACTCTGCTTTTGAGAAAAGAGCACTCTTCTAATCTACTGTGTTTCTTGTAGGGCCAGAACAGTGAGCTTGCTCAGAACAAAAGAACTGTGCTTCCGACGTAAGGGCCAATCTAGTTCAACTCCACTTAGGAAACTGATGAGAACAGTAGCTTCTCTTCAGTCCAATACACTGTACTTGCTGGGAAGAGACCCGAGTGCTCTTTGCACTGTGCATGGCAAATGGAACACAAAAGTGACTCTTTTTACCACAAAACAACTCTTGCTCATAGGACCAGAAACTACATGTGATTCAAATACTTTTCTGATTGGGAAACAAACACTAGCTCGCCTTACATGAAACACACTCTGCTTTTGAGAAAAGAGCACTCTTTTAATCTACTGTGTTTCATATAGGGCCAGAACAGTGAGCTTGCTCAGAACAAAAAAACTGTGCTTCCTACACACAGGGGCCATATCTAGTTCATCTCCACTTAGGAAATGACGAGAACAGTAGCTTCTCTTCAGTCCAATACACTGTACTTGCTGGGAACAGACGCTAGTGCTATTTGCACTGTGTATGGCAAATGGAGCACAATAGTGACTCTTCTTACCAGAAAAAACTCTAGCTCGTAGGACAAGAAACTGCATGTGATTCAACTCCATTTAGGACTGGGAAACAAATACTAGCTCGCCTTACAAGAAACACACTCTGCTTTTGAGAAAAGAGCACTCTTCTAATCTACTGTGTTTCCTATAGGGCCAGAGCAGTGAGCATGCTCAGAACAAAGTACTGTGCTTCCCACACACGGGCCATATCTAGTTCAACTCTGCTTAGGAAACTGATAAGAACAGTAGATTCTCTTCAGTCCAATACACTGTACTTGCTGGGAACAGATGCTAGTGCTATTTGCAGTGTGTATGGCTATTGGAGCGCAATCGTGACTGTTCTTAGAAGAAAACAACTCTTGCTAGTAGGACCAGAAACTCCATGTGATTCAACTCCGTTTACGACTGTGAAACAAACACTAGCTCGCCTTACAAGAAACACACTCTGCTTTTGAGAAAAGAGCACTCTTCTACTCTACTCTGATTCCTATAGGGCCAGAACAGTGAGCTTGCTCAGAACAAAGGAACTGTGCTTCTGACACATGGGCCATATCTAGTTCAACTCTGCTTAGGAAAGTGACAAGAACAGTAGCTTCTCTTCAGTCCAATACACTGTACTTGCTGGGAACAGACGCGAGTGCTATTTGCACTGTGTATGGCAATGGGAGGACAATAGTGACTCTTCTTACCAGAAACATCTCTTGCTCATAGGACAAGAAACTGCATGTGATTCAACTCCATTTAGGACTGGGAAACAAACGCTAGCTCGCCTTACAAGAAACACACTCTGCTTTTGAGAAAAGAGCACTCTTCTACTCTCCTTTGTTTCCAATAGGGCCAGAACAGTGAGCTTGCTCAGAACAAAAGCACTGTGCTTCCGACACACGGGCCATATCTAGTTCAACTCTGCTTAGGAAACTGACAAGAACAGTAGCTTCTGTTCAGTCCAATACACTATACTTGCTGGGAACAGACGCAAGTGCACTTTGCACTGTGTATGGCGAATGGAGCACAAAAGTGACTCTTTTTTTTTTTACCACAAAACAACTCTTGCTCATAGGACCAGAAACTGCATGTGATTCAAATCCTTTTCTGATTGGGAAACAAGCACTAGCTCGCCTTACAAGAAACACACTCTGCTTTTGAGAAAAGAGCACTCTTCTAATCTACTGTGTTTCCTATCGGGCCAGAAGAGTGAGCTTGCTCAGAACAAAAGAACTGTGCTTCCTACACACACGGGCCATATCTAGTTCAACTCTGCTTAGGAAAGTGACAAGAACAGTAGCTTCTCTTCAGTCCAATACACTGTACTTGCTGGGAACAGACGCCAGTGCTATTTGCACTGTGTATGGCAATGGGAGGACAATAGTGACTCTTCTTACCAGAAACATCTCTTGCTCATAGGACAAGAAACTGCATGTGATTCAACTCCATTTAGGACTGGGAAACAAACACTAGCACGCCTTACAAGAAACACACTATGCTTTTGAGAAAAGAGCACTCTTCTACTCTCCTTTGTTTCCAATAGGGCCAGAACAGTGAGCTTGCTCAGAACAAAAGCACTGTGCTTCCGACACACGGGCCATATCTAGTTCAACTCTGCTTAGGAAACTGACAAGAACAGTAGCTTCTGTTCAGTCCAATACACTATACTTGCTGGGAACAGACGCAAGTACTCTTTGCACTGTGTATGGCGAATGGAGCACAAAAGTGACTCTTTTTTTTTTTACCACAAAACAACTCTTGCTCATAGGACCAGAAACTGCATGTGATTCAAATCCTTTTCTGATTGGGAAACAAACACTAGCTCGCCTTACAAGAAACACACTCTGCTTTTGAGAAAAGAGCACTCTTCTAATCTACTGTGTTTCCTATAGGGCCAGAACAGTGAGCTTGCTCAGAACAAAAGAACTGTGCTTACGACTTATGGGCCATATCTAGTTCAATTCTAATTAGGAAACTGACGAGAACAGTAGCTTCTCTTCAGTCCAATACAATGTACTTGCTGGGAACAGAGGCGAGTGCTATTTGTACTGTGTACGGCAAATGGAGCACAAAAGTGACTCTTCTTACGAGAAAACAACTCTTGCTCATAGGACCAGAAACTGCATGTGATTCAAATCCATTTCTGACTGGGAAACAAATAGTAGCTCGCCTTACAAGAAACACACTCTGCTTTTGAGAAAAGAGCACTCTTCTAATCTACTGTGTTTCCTATCGGGCCAGAACAGTGAGCTTGCTCAGAACAAAAGAACTGTGCTTCCTACACACACGGGCCATATCTAGTTCAACTCTGCTTAGGAAAGTGACAAGAACAGTAGCTTCTCTTCAGTCCAATACACTGTACTTGCTGGGAACAGACGCGAGTGCTATTTGCACTGTGTATGGCAATGGGAGGACAATAGTGACTCTTCTTACCAGAAACATCTCTTGCTCATAGGACAAGAAACTGCATGTGATTCAACTCCATTTAGGACTGGGAAACAAACACTAGCACGCCTTACAAGAAACACACTCTGCTTTTGAGAAAAGAGCACTCTTCTACTCTCCTTTGTTTCCAATAGGGCCAGAACAGTGAGCTTGCTCAGAACAAAAGCACTGTGCTTCCAACACACGGGCCATATCTAGTTCAACTCCACTTAGGAAACTGACAAGAACAGTAGCTTCTCTTCAGTCCAATACACTGTACTTGCTGGGAACAGACGCCAGTGCTCTTTGCACTGTGTACGGCGAAAGGAGCACAAAAGTGACTCTTTTTACCACAAAAAAACTCTTGCTCATAGGACCAGAAACTGCATGTGATTCAAATCTTTTTCTGTTTGGGAAACAAACACTAGCTTGCCTTACGAGAAACACACTCTGCTTTTGAGAAAAGAGCACTCTTCTACTCTCCTGTGTTTCCTATAGGGCCAGAACAGTGAGCTTGCTCAGAACAAAAGCACTGTGCTTCCGACACACGGGCCATATCTAGTTCAACTCTGCTTAGGAAACTGACAAGAACAGTAGCTTCTCTTCAGTCCAATACACTGTACTTGCTGGGAACAGACGCGAGTGCTCTTTGCACTGTGTATGGCGAATGGAGCACAAAAGTGAATCCTTTTACCACAAAACAACTCTTGCTTGTCTGAACAGAAACTGCATGTGATTCAAATCCTTTTCTGATTGGGAAACAAACACTATATCGCCTTACAAGAAACACACTCTGCTTTTGAGAAAAGAGCACTCATCTTCTCTACTGTGTTTCCTATAGGGCCAGAACAGTGAGCTTGCTCAGAACAAAAGAACTGTGCTTCCGACACCCGGGCCATATCTAGTTCAACTCCACTTAGGAAACTGACGAGAACAGTAGCTTCTCTTCAGTCCAATACACTGTACTTGCTGGGAACAGACGCCAGTGCTCTTTGCACTGTGTATGGCGAATGGAGCACAAAAGTGACTCTTTTTACCACAAAACAACTCTTGCACATAGGACCAGAAACTGCATGTGATTCAAATCCTTTTCTGATTGGGAAACAAACACTAGCTCGCCTTACAAGAAACACACTCTGCTTTTGAGAAAAGAGCACTCTTCTAATCTACTGTGTTTCCTATAGGGCCAGAAGAGTGAGCTTGCTCAGAACAAAAGAACTGTGCTTCTGACGTACGGGCCATATCTAGTTCAACTACACTTAGGAAACTGACGAGAACAGTAGCTTCTCTTCAGTCCAATACACTGTACTTGCTGGGAACAGACACGAGTGCTATTTGCACTGTGTATGGCAATGGGAGCACAATAGTGACACTTCTTACCAAACAACAACTCTTGCTCCTAGGACCAGAAACTGCATGTGATTCAAATCCATTGCTGACTGGCAAACAAATACTAGCTCGCCTTACAAGAAACACACTCTGCTTTTGAGAAAAGAGCACTCTTCTAATCTACTGTGTTTCTTGTAGGGCCAGAACAGTGAGCTTGCTCAGAACAAAAGAACTGTGCTTCCGACGTAAGGGCCAATCTAGTTCAACTCCACTTAGGAAACTGATGAGAACAGTAGCTTCTCTTCAGTCCAATACACTGTACTTGCTGGGAAGAGACCCGAGTGCTCTTTGCACTGTGCATGGCAAATGGAACACAAAAGTGACTCTTTTTACCACAAAACAACTCTTGCTCATAGGACCAGAAACTACATGTGATTCAAATACTTTTCTGATTGGGAAACAAACACTAGCTCGCCTTACATGAAACACACTCTGCTTTTGAGAAAAGAGCACTCTTTTAATCTATTGTGTTTCATATAGGGCCAGAACAGTGAGCTTGCTCAGAACAAAAAAACTGTGCTTCCTACACACAGGGGCCATATCTAGTTCATCTCCACTTAGGAAATGACGAGAACAGTAGCTTCTCTTCAGTCCAATACACTGTACTTGCTGGGAACAGACGCTAGTGCTATTTGCACTGTGTATGGCAAATGGAGCACAATAGTGACTCTTCTTACCAGAAAAAACTCTAGCTCGTAGGACAAGAAACTGCATGTGATTCAACTCCATTTAGGACTGGGAAACAAATACTAGCTCGCCTTACAAGAAACACACTCTGCTTTTGAGAAAAGAGCACTCTTCTAATCTACTGTGTTTCCTATAGGGCCAGAGCAGTGAGCATGCTCAGAACAAAGAACTGTGCTTCCCACACACGGGCCATATCTAGTTCAACTCTGCTTAGGAAACTGATAAGAACAGTAGATTCTCTTCAGTCCAATACACTGTACTTGCTGGGAACAGATGCTAGTGCTATTTGCAGTGTGTATGGCTATTGGAGCGCAATCGTGACTGTTCTTAGAAGAAAACAACTCTTGCTAGTAGGACCAGAAACTCCATGTGATTCAACTCCGTTTACGACTGTGAAACAAACACTAGCTCGCCTTACAAGAAACACACTCTGCTTTTGAGAAAAGAGCACTCTTCTACTCTACTCTGATTCCTATAGGGCCAGAACAGTGAGCTTGCTCAGAACAAAGGAACTGTGCTTCTGACACATGGGCCATATCTAGTTCAACTCTGCTTAGGAAACTGACAAGAACAGTAGCTTCTCTTCAGTCCAATACACTGTATTTGCTGGGAACAGACGCTAGTGTTATTTGCACTGTGTATGGCAAATGGAGTGCAATACTGACTCTTCTTACCAGAAAACAACTCTGGCTTGTCGGAGCAGAAACTGCATGTGATTCAACTCCATTTCTGACTGGGAAACAAATACTAGCTCACCTTACAAGAAACACACTCTACTTTTGAGAAAAGAGAACTCTTCTAATCTACTGTGTTTCCTGTAGGGCCAGAACAGTGAGCTTGCTCAGAACAAAGGAACTGTGCTTCCTACACACGGGCCATATCTAGTTCAACTCTGCTTAGGAAACTGACAAGAACAGTAGCTTCTCTTCAGTCCAATACACTGTACTTGCTGGGAACAGATGCTAGTGCTAATTGCTCTGTGTATGGCAAATGGAGCACAATAGTGACTCTGCTTACCAGAAAACAACTCTTGCTCCTAGGACCAGAAACTGCATGTGATTCAACTCCATTTCTGACTGGGAAACAAATACTAGCTCGCCTTACAAGAAACATACTCTCCTTTTGAGAAAAGAGCACTCTTCTAATCTGCTGTGTTTCCTATAGGGCCAGAACAGTGAGCTTGCTCAGAACAAAAGAACTGTGCTTCCGACACACGGGCCATATCTAGTTCAACTCTGCTTAGGAAACTGACAAGAACAGTAGATACTCTTCAGTCCAATAAACTGTACTTGCTGGGAACAGACGCTAGTGCTATTTGCACTGTGTATGGCAGTCTGTGTATGGCAATGGGAGCACAATAGTGACTCTTCTTACCAGAAAACAACTCTTGCTCGTAAGACCAAAAACTGCATTTGATTCCACTCCATTTAGGACTGGGAAACAAACCCTAGCTTGCCTTACAAGAAACACACTCTGCTTTTGAGAAAAGAGCACTCTTCTACTCTACTGTGTTTTCTATGGGGTCCGAACAGTGAGCTTGCTGAGAACAAAAGAACTGTGCTTCCAACACACTCACTCCATATCTAATTCAACTCTGCTTAGGAAAATGACATGAACAGTAGCTCCTCTTCAGTCCAATACACTGTACTTGCTGGGAACAGATGCGAGTGCTATTTGCACTGTGTATGGCAATGGGAGCGCAATAGTGACTTTCCTTACCAGAAAACAACTCTTGCGTGTAGGACCAGAAACTGCATGTGATTCAACTCCATTTAGGACTTGGAAACAAATGCTAGCTCGCCTTACAATAAACACACTCTGCTTTTGAGAAAACAGCACTCTTCTACTCTACTGTGTTTCCTATAGCGCAAGAACAGTGAGCTTGCTCAGAACAAAAGAACTGTGCTTCCTACACACGGCCATATTTCGTTCAATTCTGCTTAGTAAACTGACAAGAACAGTAGATCCTCTTCAGTCCAATACACTGCACATGCTGGGAACAAACGCCAGTGCGATTTGCACTGTGTATGGCAATGGGAGCGCAATAGTGACTCTTCTTACCAGAAAACAACTCTTGCTCGTAGGACCAGAAACTGCATGTGATTCAACTCCATTTAGAACTGGGAAAAAAACACTAGCTCGCCTTACAAGAAACACTTTCTGCTTTTGAGAAAAGAGCACTCTTCTACTCTACTGTGTTTCCTATAGGGCCAGAACAATGAGCTTGCTCAGAACAAAAGAACTGTGCTTCCTACACACACGTGCCATATCTAGTTCAACTCTGCTTAGGAAACTGACAAGAACAGTAGCTCCTCTTCAGTCCAATACACTGTACTTGCTGGGAACAGACGCGAGTGCTATTTTTACTATGTATGGCAATGGGAGCGCAATAGTGACTCTTCTTACCAGAAAACAACTCTTGCTCGTAGGACCAAAAACTGCATTTGATTCACCTCCATTTAGGACTGGGAAACAAACGCTAGCTAGACTTACAAGAAACACACTCTGCTTTTGAGAAAAGAGCACTCCTCTACTCTACTGTGTTTCCTATAGGGCCAGAACAGTGAGCTTGCTCAGAACAAAAGAACTGTGCTTCCTGCACACACGGGCCATATCTAGTTCAATTCTGCTTACGAAACTGACAAGAACAGTAGCCTCTCTTCAGTCCAATACACTATACTTGCTGTTAACAGACGCGAGTGCTATTTGTACTGTGTATGGCAAAGGGAGCGCAAAATGGACTCTTCTTACCAGAAAACAAGTCTCGCTCTTAGGACCAGAAACTGCATGTGTATTTCAACTCCATTTAGGACTGGGAAACAAACGCTAGCTTGCCTTACAAGAAACACACTCTGCTTTTGACAAAAGAGCACTCTTCTACTCTACTGTGTTTCCTATGGGGTCCAAACAGAGAACTTGCTCAGAACAAAAGAACTGTGCTTCCTACACCTGGGCCATATCTAGTTCAACTCTGCTGAGGAAACTGACAAGAGAAGTAGCACCTCTTCAGTCCTATACACTGTACTTGCTGGCAACAGATGCCAGTGCTATTTGCACTGTGTATGGCAATGGGAGCGCAATAGTGACTTTCCTTACCAGAAAGCAACTCTTGCTCGTAGGACCAAAACCTGCATGTTAATCAACTCCATTTAGGACTGGGAAACAAATGCTAGCTCGCCTTACAAGTAACACACGCTGCTTTTGAGGAAGGAGCACTCTTCTACTCTACTGTGTTTCCTTTAGCGCCAGAACAGTGAGCTTGCTCAGAACAAAAGAACTGTGCTTCCTACACACACGGCCATATCTAGTTCAATTCTCCTTAGGAAACTAACAAGAACAGTAGATCCTCTTCAGTCAAATACAATGTACTTGCTGGGAACAGACGCGAATGCTATTTGCACTGTGTATGACAATGGGAGCGCAATTGTGACTATTCATACCACAAAACAACTCTTGCTCATAAAACCAGAAAATGCATGTGATTCAACTCCATTTAGGACTGGGAAACAAACGCAAGCTCGCCTTACAAGAAACACACTCTGCTTTTGAGAAAAGAGCACACTCTTCTACTCTACTGTGTTTCCTATAGGACCAGAACAGTGAGCTTGCTCAGAACAAAAGAACTGTGCTTCCTACACACACAGCCATATCTAGTTCAACTCTGCTTAGGAAACTGACGAGAACTGTAGATCCTCCTCAGTCCAATACACTGTACTTGCTGGGAACAGACGCGAGTGCTATTTGCACTGTGTACAGCAATGGGAGCACAACAGTGACTCTTCTTACCAGAAAACAACTCTGGCTCATAGGACCAGAAACTGCATTTTATTCAACTCCCCTTAGGACTGGGAAACAAACGCTAGCTCGCCTTACAAGAAACACACTCTGCTTTTGAGAAAAGAGCACTCTTCTACTCTATTGTGTTTCCTATGGTGTCTGAACAGAGAGCTTGCTAAGAACAAAAGAACTGTGCTTCCTATATCCGGGCCATATCTAGTTCAACTCTGCTTAGGAAACTGACAAAAGAAGTAGCTCCTCTTCAGTCCAATACACTGCAGTTGCTGGGAACAGACGCCAGTGCTATTTGCCATGTGCATGACAATGGGAGCGCAATAGTGACACTTCTTACCAGAAAACAACTCTTGCTCGTGGGACCAGAAACTGCATGTGATTCAACTCCCTTTAGGATTGGGAAACAAACGCTAGCTCACCTTACAAGAAACACATTCTGCTTTTGAGAATAGGGCACACATCTACTCTACTGTGTTTCCTATGGGGTCCAAACAGTGAGCTTGCTCAGAACAGAAGAACTGTGCTTCCTACACACACGGGCCATATCTAGTTCAACTCTGCTTAGGAAACTGACAAGAACAGTAGCTCCTCTTCAGTCCAATACACTGTACTTGCTGGGAACAGACGCGAGTGCTATTTGTACTGTGTATGGCAATGGGAGTGCAATAGTGACTTTCCTTACCAGAAAACAACTCTTGCTCATAGGACCTGAAAATGATGGGTTTCATCTCCATTTAGCACTGGGAAACAAACGCTAGCTCGCCTTACAAGAAACACACTCTGCTTTTGAGGAAAGAGCACGCTTCTTCTCTACTGTGTTTCCTATAGGGCCAGAACAGTGAGCTTGCTGAGTACAAAAGAACTGTGCTTCCTACACACACCGGCCATATCTAGTTCAACTCTGATTAGAAAACTGACAAGAACAGTAGATCCTCTTCAGTCCAATACACTGTACTTGCTGGGAACAGACGCAAGGGCTGTTTGCACTGTGTATGGCATAGGGAGCGCAATAGTGATTCTTCTAACCAGAAAACAACTCTTGCTCGTAGGACCAGAAACTGCGTGTGTATTTGAACTCCATTTAGGACTGGGAACCAAATGCTAGCTCGCCTTACAAGAAACACACTCTGCTTTTGAGAAAAGAGCACCTGTCTACTCTACTGTGTTTCCTATGGGGTTCGAACAGTGTTCTTGCTCCGAACAAAAGAACTGTGCTTCCTACACACACCGGCCATATCTAGTTCAACTCTGCTTAGGAAATTGACAAGAACAGTAGCTACTCTTCAGTCCAATACACTGTACTTGCTAGGAAAAGACGCGAGTGCTATTTGTACTGTGTAGGGCAAAGGGAGCGCAATAGTGCCTCTTCTTACCAGAAAACAACTCTTGCTCGTAGGACGAAAAACTGCATTTGATTCAACTCCATTTAGGACTGGGAAACAGACCCAACCTCGCCTTACAAGAAACACACTCTGCTTTTGAGAAAAGAGCACTCTTCTACTCTACTGTGTTTCCTATGGGGTCCGAACAGTGAGCTTGCTGAGAACAAAAGAACTGTGCTTCCTACACACACGGGCTATATCTAGTTCAACTCTGCTTAGGAAACTCAGAAGAACAGTAGCTCCTCTTCAGTCCAATACACTGTACTTGCTGGGAACAGACGCGAGGGCTATTTGCACTGTGTATGGCAAAGGGAGCCCAATAGTGACTCTTCTTACCAGAAAACAACTCTTGCTCTTAGGACCAGAAACTGCATGTGATTCAGCTCCATTTAGGACTGGGAAACAAACGCTAGCTCGCCTTACACGAAACACACTCTGCTTTTTAGAAAAGAGCACTCTTCTACTCTACTGTGTTTCCTATAGGGCCAGAACAGTGAGCTTGCTCAGAACAAAAGAACTGTGCTTCCTACACACACGGGCGATATCTAGTTCAACTCTGCTTTGGAAACTGACGAGAACAGTACCTCCTCTTTATTCCAATACACTGTACTTGCTGGGAACAGACACCAGTGCGATTTGCACTGTGTATGGCAATGGGAACGCAATAGTGACTCTTCTTACCAGAAAACAACTCTTTCTCGTAGGACCAGAAACTACATGTGATTCAACTCCATTTAGGACTGGGAAACAAACACTAGCTCGCCTTACAAGAAACACATTCTGCTTTTGAGAAAAGAGCACTCTTCTACTCTACTGTGTTTCCTGTAGTGCCAGAACAGTGAGCTTGCTCAGAACAAAAGAACTGTGCTTCCTACATACGAGCCATATCTAGTTCAACTCTGCTTAGGAAACTGACAAGAACAGTAGCTCCTCTTCAGTCCAATACACTGTACTTGCTCGGAACAGACGCCAGGGCTATTTGCACTGTGTATGGCAAAGGGAGTGCAATAGTGACTCTTCTAACCAGAAAACAACTCTTGCTCGTAGGACCAGAAACTGCATGTGTATTTGAACTCCATTTAGGACTGGGAAACAAACGCTAGCTCGCCTTACAAGAAACACACTCTGCTTTTGAGAAAAGAGCACTCTTCTACTCTACTGTGTTTCCTATGGGGTCCGAACAGAGAGCTTGCTCAGAACAAAAGGACTGTGCTTCGTACATCCGGGCCATATCTAGTTCAACTCTGCTTAGGGAAATGACAAGAGAATTAGCTCCTCTTCAGTCCAATACACTGTACTTGCTGGGAACAGATGCGAGTGCTATTTGCACTGTGTATGGCAATGGGAGCGCAATAGTGTCTTTCCTTACTTGAAAGCAACTCTTGCGTGTAAGACCAAAAACTGCATGTGATTCAAGTCCATTTAGGACTGGGAAACAAACGCTAGCTCGCCTCATAAGAAACAAAATCTGCATTTGAGGAAAGAGCACTATTCTACTCTACTGTGTTTCCTATGGTGTCCGAACAGTGAGCTTGCTCAGAACAAAAGAACTGTGCTTCCTACACACACGGGCCATATCTAGTTCAACTCTGCTTAGGAAACTGACAAGAGCAGTATCCTTTCTTCCATCCAATACACTCTACTTGCTGGGAACAGACGCGAGTGCTATTTGCACTGTGTATGGCAAAGGGAGCGCAATAGTGACTCTTCTTATCAGAAAACAACTCTTGCTCTTAGGACCAGAAACTGCATTTGATTCAACTCCACTTAGGACTGGGAAACAAACACTAGCTCACCTTACAAGAAACACGCTCTGCTTTGAGAAAAGTGCACACTTCTACTCTACTGTGGTTTTTATGGGGTCCTAACAGTGAGCTTGCTCAGAACAAAGAACGGTGCTACCTACACACACCGGCCATTTCTAGTTCAACTCTGCTTAGGAAACTGAACAGAACAGTAGATCCTCTTCAGTCCAATACACTGTACTTGCTGGGAACAGAAGCCAGTGCTATTTGCCCTGTGAATGACAATGGGAGCGCAATAGTGACTCTTCTTGCCAGAAAACAACTCTAGCTCATAGGACCAGAAACTGCATGTGACTCAACTCCATTTAGGATTGGGAAACAAACGCTAGCTCATCTTACAAGAAACACACTCTGCTTTTGAGAATAGGACACACATCTACACTACTGTATTTCCTATGGGGTCCAAACAGTGTGCTTGCTCAGAACAAAAAAAACTGTGCTTTCTACACACACGGGTCATATCTAGTTCAACTCTGCTTAGGAAACTGACAAGAACAGTAGCTCCTCTTCATTCCAATACACTGTACTTGCTCGGAACAGACGCAACGGCTGTTTGCACTGTATATTGCAATGGGAGCGCAATAGTGACTTTCCTTACCAGAAAACAGCTCTTTTTCGTAGGACATTAAACTGCATGTGATTCAACTCCATTTAGGACTGGGGAAAAAAACGCTAGCTCACCTTACAAGAAACACACTCTGCTTTTGAGAAAAGAGCACTCTTCTACTCTACTGTGTTTCCTATGGGGTTCGAACAGTGAGCTTTCTCAGAACAAAAGAACTGTGCTTCCTACACACACGGGCCATATATAGTTCAACTCTGCTTAGGAAACTGACAAGAACAGTAGCTCCTCTTCAGTCCAATACACTGTACTTGCTGGGAAAAGACACGAGTGCTATTTGTACTGTGTATGGCAATGGGAGCACAACAGTGACTCTTCTTACCAGAAAACAACTCTTGCTCGTAGGACCAAAAACTGCATTTGATTCAACTCCATTTAGAACTGGGAAACAAACGCTAGCTCGCCTTACAAGAAACACACTCTGCTTTTGAGAAAAGAGCACTCTTCTACTTTACTGTGTTTCCTATAGGGCTTGAACAATGAGCTTGCTCAGAACAAAAGAAATGTGCTTCCTACACACACGGTCCATATCTAGTTCAACTCTGCTTAGGAAACTGACAAGAACAGTAGCTCCTCTTCAGTCCAATACACTGTACTTACTGGGAACAGACGCGAGTGCTATTTGCACTGTGTACGGCAAGGGGGCACAATAGTGACTCTTCTTGCCAGAAAACAACTCCTGCTCTTAGGACCAGAAACTGCATTTGTTTCAATCCACTTAGGACTGGGAAACAAACGCTAGCTTGCCTTACAGGAAACTCGCTCCTCTTTTGAGAATAGGGCACACATCTTCTCTACTGTGTTTCCTATGGGGTCCAAACAGTGAGCTTGCCCAGAACAAAAGATTTGTGCTTCCTACACACAGGGGTCTTATCTAGTTCAACTCTGCATAGGAAATTGACAAGAACAGTAGCTTCTCTTCAGTCCAATACACTGTACTTGCTGGGAACAGACGCGAGTGCTATTTGCACTGTGTATGGCAATGGGAGCGCAATAGTGACTTTCCTTACCAGAAAACAACTCTTGCTCGTAGGACCTGAAACTGCATGTGATTCAACTCCATTTAGGACGGGGAAACAAACGCTAGCTCGCCTTACAAGAAATACACTCTGCTTTTGAGAAATAAGCACTATTCTACTCACCTGTGTTTCCTATAGGGCCAAAATAGTGAGCTTGCTCAGAACAAAAGAACTGTGCTTCCTACAGACTCGCGCCATATCTAATTCAAATCTGCTTAGGAAAATGACAAGAACAGTAGCTCCTCTTCAGCCCAATACACTGTACTTGCTAGGAACAGATCCGAGTGCTATTTGCACTGTGTATGGCAATGGGAGCGCAATAGTGACTTTCCTTAACAGAAAACAACTCTTGCGTGTAGGACTGAAAACTGCATGTGATTCAACTCCATTTAGAACTTGGAAACAAACGCTAGCTCACCTTACAAGAAACACACTCTGCTTTTGAGAAAACAGCACTCTTCTACTCTATTGTGTTTTCTATAGCGCCAGAACAGTGACCTTGCTGAGTACAAAAGAACTGTGCTTCCTACACACATGGGCCATATCTAGTTCAACTCTGCTTAGGAACCTGACAAGAACAGTAGCTCCTCTTCAGTCCAATACACTGTACATGCTGGGAACAGACGACAGTGCTATTTGCCCTGTGTATGACAATGGGAGCGCAATAGTGACTCTTATTTCCAGAAAAAACTCTTGCTCGTACTTTCAGAAACTGCATGTGATTCAACTCCATTTAGGACTAGAAAACAAATGCTAGCTCGCCTTACAAGAAACACGCTCTGCTTTTTAGAATAGGGCACACATCTAGTCTACTGTGTTTCCTATGGGTTCCAAAAAGTGAGCTTGCTCAGAACAAAAGAACTGTGATTCCTACACACACGGGTCATATCTAGTTGAACTCTGCTTAGGAAACTGACAAGAACAGTAGCTCCTCTTCAGTCCAATACACTGTACTTGCTGGGAACAGACGCCAGTGCTATTTGCACTGTGTATGACAGTGGGAGCACAATAGTGACTCTTCTTACCACAAAACAATTCTTGCTCGTAGGACCAGAAACTGCATGTGATTCAACTCCATTTAGGACTGGGAAACAAAGCTAGCTTGCTTTACAAGAAACACACTCTGCTTTTGTGGAAAGAGCCCTCTTCTACTATACTGTGTTTCCTATAGCACCAGAACAGTGAGCTTGCTGAGTACAAAAGAACTGTGCTTCCTATACACATGGGCCATATCTAGTTCAACTCGGCTTAGGATCCTGACAAGAACAGTAGATCCTCTTCAGTCCAATACACGGTACATGCTGGGAACAGACGCCAGTGCTATTTGCCCTGTGTATGACCATGGGAGCGCAACAGTTACTCTTATTTCCAGAAAAAAACTCTTGCTCGTAGGACCAGAAACTGCATGTGATTCAACTCCATTTAGGACTGGGAAACAAAAGCTAGCTCGCCTTACGAGAAACACACTCTGCTTTTGAGAAAAGAGCACTCTTCTACTTTACTGTGTTTTCTATGGGGTCCGAACAGTGAGCTTGCTGAGAACAAAGAACTGTGCTTCGTACACACACGGGCGATATCTAGTTCAACTCTGCTTAGGAAACTGACAAGAACAGTAGCTTCTTTCAGTCCAATACACTGTACTTGCTGGGAACAGACACAACGGCTGTTTGCACTGTGTTTGGCAAAGGAAGCGCAATAGTGACTCTTCTAACCAGAAAACAATTCTTGCTCGTAGGACCAGAAACTGCATGTGTATTTGAACTCCATTTAGGACTGGGAAACAAATGCTAGCTCGCCTTACAAGAAACACACTCTGCTTTTGAGAAAAGAGCACCCGTCTACTCTACTGTGTTTCCTATGGGGTTCGAACAGTGAGCTTGCTCAGAACAAAAGAACTGTGCTTCCTACACACACGGGCCATATCTAGTTCAACTCTGCTTAGGAAACTGACAAGAACAGTAGCTCCTCTTCAGTCCAATACACTGTACTTCTAGAAACAGAAGCGAGTGCTATTTGTACTGTGTATGGCAATGGGAGCGCAATAGTGACTCTTCTTACCAGAAAACAACTCTTGCTCTTAGGACCAAAAACTGCATTTGATTCAACTCCATTTAGGACTGGGAAACAAACGCTAGCTCGCCTTACAAGAAACACACTCTGCTTTTGAGAAAAGAGCACTCTTCTACTCTACTGTGTTTGCTATAGGGCCAGAACAGTGAGCTTGCTCAGAACAAAAGAACTGTGCTTCCTACACACACGGCCATATCTAGTTCAATTCTGCTTAGGAAACTGACAAGAACAGTAGCTCCTCTTCAGTCCAATACACTGTACTTTCTGGGAACAGACCCGAGTGCTCTTTGCACTGTGTATGTCAAAGGGAGTACAATAGTGACTCTTCTTACCGAAAACAACTCTAGCTCATAGGACCAGAAACTGCATGTGTATTTGAACTCCATTTAGGACTGGGAAACAAATGCTAGCTCGCCTTACAAGAAACACACTCTGCTTTTGAGAAAAGAGCACTCTTCTACTCTACTGTGTTTCCTATGGGGTTCGAACACTGAGCTTGCTCAGAACAAAAGAACTGTGCTTCCTACACCCGGGCCATATCTAGTTCAACTCTGCTGAGGAAACTGACAAGAGAAGTAGCGCCTCTTCAGTCCTATACACTCTACTTGCTGGCAACAGATGCCAGTGCTATTTGCACTGTGTATGGCAATGGGAGCGCAATAGTGACTTTCCTTACCAGAAAGCAACTCTTGCTCGTAGGACCAAAACCTGCATGTTAATCAACTCCATTTAGGACTGGGAAACAAATGCTAGCTCGCCTTACAAGTAACACACTCTGCTTTTGAGGAAGGAGCACTCTTCTACTCTACTGTGTTTCCTTTAGCGCCAGAACAGTGAGCTTGCTCAGAACAAAAGAACTGTGCTTCCTACACACACGGCCATATCTAGTTCAATTCTCCTTAGGAAACTAACAAGAACAGTAGATCCTCTTCAGTCAAATACAATGTACTTGCTGGGAACAGACGCGAATGCTATTTGCACTGTGTATGACAATGGGAGCGCAATTGTGACTATTCATACCACAAAACAACTCTTGCTCATAAAACCAGAAAATGCATGTGATTCAACTCCATTTAGGACTGGGAAACAAACGCAAGCTCGCCTTACAAGAAACACACTCTGCTTTTGAGAAAAGAGCACACTCTTCTACTCTACGGTGTTTCCTATAGGACCAGAACAGTGAGCTTGCTCAGAACAAAAGAACTGTGCTTCCTACACACACGGCCATATCTAGTTCAACTCTGCTTAGGAAACTGACGAGAACAGTAGATCCTCCTCAGTCCAATACACTGTACTTGCTGGGAACAGACGCGAGTGCTATTTGCACTGTGTACAGCAATGGGAGCACAACAGTGACTCTTCTTACCAGAAAACAACTCTGGCTCATAGGACCAGAAACTGCATTTTATTCAACTCCCCTTAGGACTGGGAAACAAACGCTAGCTCGCCTTACAAGAAACACACTCTGCTTTTGAGAAAAGAGCACTCTTCTACTCTACTGTGTTTCCTATAGTGCCAGAACATTGAGCTTGCTCAGAAAAAAAGAACTGTGCTTCCTACACACACGGGCCATATCTAGTTCAACTCTGCTTAGGAAACTGACAAGAACAGTAGCTCCTCTTCAGTCCAATACACTGTACTTGTTGGGAACAGACTCGAGTGCTATTTGCACTGTGTATGGCAATGGGAGCACAATAGTGACTCTTCTTACCAGAAAACAACTCTTGCTCATAGGACCAGAAACTACATGTGATTCAACTCCATTTAGGACTGGGAAACAAACGCTAGCTCGCCTTACAAGAAACACACTCTGCTTTGGAGAAAAGAGCACTCTTCTACTCTATTGTGTTTCCTATGGTGTCTGAACAGAGAGCTTGCTAAGAACAAAAGGACTGTGCTTCCTATATCCGGGCCATATCTAGTTCAACTCTGCTTAGGAAACTGACAAAAGAAGTAGCTCCTCTTCAGTCCAATACACTGCAGTTGCTGGGAACAGACGCCAGTGCTATTTGCCATGTGCATGACAATGGGAGCGCAATAGTGACTCTTCTTACCAGAAAAAACTCTTGCTCGTAAGACCAGAAAATACATGTGATTCAACTCTATTTAGGACTGGGAAACAAACGGTAGCTCGCCTTACAAGAAACACACTCTGCTTTTGAGAAAAGAGCACTCTTCTACACTACTGTGTTTCCTATAGGGCCAGAACAGTGAGCTTTCTCAGAACAAAAGAACTGTGCTTCCTACACACATGGGCCATATCTAGTTCAATTCTGCTTAGGAAACTGACAAGAACAGTAGCTCCTCTTCAGTCCAATACACTGTACTTGTTGGGAACAGACGCGAGTGCTATTTGCATTGTGTATGGCAAAGGGAGAGCAATAGTGACTCTTCTTACCAGAAAACAACTCTCGCTCGTAAGACCAGAAACTGCATGTGTATTTCAACTCCATTTAGGACTGGGAAACAAATGCTAGCTCGCCTTTCAAGAAACACACTCTGCTTTTGAGAAAAGAGCACTCTTCTACTCTACTGTGTTTGCTATAGGGCCAGAACAGTGAGCTTGCTCAGAACAAAAGAACTGTGCTTCCTACACACACGGCCATATCTAGTTCAATTCTGCTTAGGAAACTGACAAGAACAGTAGCTCCTCTTCAGTCCAATACACTGTACTTTCTGGGAACAGACCCGAGTGCTCTTTGCACTGTGTATGTCAAAGGGAGTACAATAGTGACTCTTCTTACCGAAAACAACTCTAGCTCATAGGACCAGAAACTGCATGTGTATTTGAACTCCATTTAGGACTGGGAAACAAATGCTAGCTCGCCTTACAAGAAACACACTCTGCTTTTGAGAAAAGAGCACTCTTCTACTCTACTGTGTTTCCTATGGGGTTCGAACACTGAGCTTGCTCAGAACAAAAGAACTGTGCTTCCTACACCCGGGCCATATCTAGTTCAACTCTGCTGAGGAAACTGACAAGAGAAGTAGCGCCTCTTCAGTCCTATACACTCTACTTGCTGGCAACAGATGCCAGTGCTATTTGCACTGTGTATGGCAATGGGAGCGCAATAGTGACTTTCCTTACCAGAAAGCAACTCTTGCTCGTAGGACCAAAACCTGCATGTTAATCAACTCCATTTAGGACTGGGAAACAAATGCTAGCTCGCCTTACAAGTAACACACTCTGCTTTTGAGGAAGGAGCACTCTTCTACTCTACTGTGTTTCCTTTAGCGCCAGAACAGTGAGCTTGCTCAGAACAAAAGAACTGTGCTTCCTACACACACGGCCATATCTAGTTCAATTCTCCTTAGGAAACTAACAAGAACAGTAGATCCTCTTCAGTCAAATACAATGTACTTGCTGGGAACAGACGCGAATGCTATTTGCACTGTGTATGACAATGGGAGCGCAATTGTGACTATTCATACCACAAAACAACTCTTGCTCATAAAACCAGAAAATGCATGTGATTCAACTCCATTTAGGACTGGGAAACAAACGCAAGCTCGCCTTACAAGAAACACACTCTGCTTTTGAGAAAAGAGCACACTCTTCTACTCTACGGTGTTTCCTATAGGACCAGAACAGTGAGCTTGCTCAGAACAAAAGAACTGTGCTTCCTACACACACGGCCATATCTAGTTCAACTCTGCTTAGGAAACTGACGAGAACAGTAGATCCTCCTCAGTCCAATACACTGTACTTGCTGGGAACAGACGCGAGTGCTATTTGCACTGTGTACAGCAATGGGAGCACAACAGTGACTCTTCTTACCAGAAAACAACTCTGGCTCATAGGACCAGAAACTGCATTTTATTCAACTCCCCTTAGGACTGGGAAACAAACGCTAGCTCGCCTTACAAGAAACACACTCTGCTTTTGAGAAAAGAGCACTCTTCTACTCTACTGTGTTTCCTATAGTGCCAGAACATTGAGCTTGCTCAGAAAAAAAGAACTGTGCTTCCTACACACACGGGCCATATCTAGTTCAACTCTGCTTAGGAAACTGACAAGAACAGTAGCTCCTCTTCAGTCCAATACACTGTACTTGTTGGGAACAGACTCGAGTGCTATTTGCACTGTGTATGGCAATGGGAGCACAATAGTGACTCTTCTTACCAGAAAACAACTCTTGCTCATAGGACCAGAAACTACATGTGATTCAACTCCATTTAGGACTGGGAAACAAACGCTAGCTCGCCTTACAAGAAACACACTCTGCTTTTGAGAAAAGAGCACTCTTCTACTCTATTGTGTTTCCTATGGTGTCTGAACAGAGAGCTTGCTAAGAACAAAAGGACTGTGCTTCCTATATCCGGGCCATATCTAGTTCAACTCTGCTTAGGAAACTGACAAAAGAAGTAGCTCCTCTTCAGTCCAATACACTGCAGTTGCTGGGAACAGACGCCAGTGCTATTTGCCATGTGCATGACAATGGGAGCGCAATAGTGACTCTTCTTACCAGAAAAAACTCTTGCTCGTAAGACCAGAAAATACATGTGATTCAACTCTATTTAGGACTGGGAAACAAACGGTAGCTCGCCTTACAAGAAACACACTCTGCTTTTGAGAAAAGAGCACTCTTCTACACTACTGTGTTTCCTATAGGGCCAGAACAGTGAGCTTTCTCAGAACAAAAGAACTGTGCTTCCTACACACATGGGCCATATCTAGTTCAATTCTGCTTAGGAAACTGACAAGAACAGTAGCTCCTCTTCAGTCCAATACACTGTACTTGTTGGGAACAGACGCGAGTGCTATTTGCATTGTGTATGGCAAAGGGAGAGCAATAGTGACTCTTCTTACCAGAAAACAACTCTCGCTCGTAAGACCAGAAACTGCATGTGTATTTCAACTCCATTTAGGACTGGGAAACAAATGCTAGCTCGCCTTTCAAGAAACACACTCTGCTTTTGAGAAAAGAGCACTCTTCTACTCTACTGTGTTTCCTATGGGGTTCAAACAGTGAGCTTGCTCAGAACAAAAGGACTGTGCTTACTACACACACGGGCCATATCTATTTCAACTCTGCTTAGGAAACTGAAAAGAACAGTAGCTCCTCTTCACACCAATACACTGTACTTGCGTTAAACAAACGCGAGTGCTATTTGTACTGTGTATGGCAATGGGAGCCCAATAGTGACTCTTCTTACCAGAAAACAACTCTTGCTCGAAGGACCAAAACTGCATTTGATTCAACTCCATTTAGGACTGAGAAACAAACGCTAGCTCGACTTACAAGAAACACACTCTGCTTTTGAGAAAAGAGCACTTTTCTACTCTACTGTGTTTCCTATAGGGCCAGAACAGTGAGATTGCTCAGAACAAAAGAACTGTGCTTCCTACACACATGGGCCATATCTAGTTCAATTCTGCTTAGGAAACTGACAAGAACAGTAGCTCCTCTTCAGACAAATACACTGTACTTGCTGGGAACAGACGCCAGTGCTATTTGCCCTGTGTATGACAATGGGAGCGCAATAGTGACTCTTCTTACCACAAAACAACTCTTGCTCTTAGGACCAGAAACTGCATGTGATTCAACTCCATTTAGGATTGGGAAACAAACGCTACCTCGCCTTACAAGAAAATCACTCTGCTTTTGAGAAAAGAGCACTCTTCTACTCTACTGTGTTTGCTATAGGGCCAGAACAGTGAGCTTGCTCAGAAGAAAAGAACTGTGCTTCCTACACACACGGGCCATGTCTAGTTCAAGTCTGCTTAGGAAACTGACAAGAACAGTAGCTCCTCTTCAGTCCAATACACTGTACTTGCTGGGAACAGACGCGAGTGCTATTTGCACTCTGTACAGCAATGGGAGCGCAATAGTTACTCTTCTTACCACAAAACAACTCTTGCTCGTAGGACCAGAAACTGAATGTCATTCAACTCCATTTAGGACTGGGAAAGAAATGCTAGCTCGCCCTACAAGAAACATACTCTTCTTTTTGAGGAAAGTGCACTCTTCAACTCTTCTGTGTTTTCTATGGGGTCCGAACAGTGAGCTTGCTGCGAACAAAAGAACTGTGCTTCCTACACACTCGTGCCATATCTAATTCAACTCTGCTTAGGAAAATGACAAGAACAGTAGGGCCTCTTCAGCCCAATACACTGTACTTGCTGGGAACAGACGCCAGTGCTATTTGTGCTATTTGCCCTGTGTATGACAATGGGAGCGCAATAGTGACTCTTCTTACCAGAAAACAACTCTTGCTCTTGGGACCAGAAACTGCATGTGATTCAACTCCATTTAGGATTGGGAAACAAACGCTAGCTCGCCTTACAAGAAACACATTCTGCTTTTGAGAATAGGGCACACATCTACTCTACTGTGTTTCCTATGGGGTCCAAACAGTGAGCTTGCTCAGAACAGAAGAACTGTGCTTCCTACACACACGGGCCATATCTAGTTCAACTCTGCTTAGGAAACTGACAAGAACAGTAGCTCCTCTTCAGTCCAATACACTGTACTTGCTGGGAACAGACGCGAGTGCTATTTGCACTCTGTACAGCAATGGGAGCGCAATAGTTACTCTTCTTACCACAAAACAACTCTTGCTCGTAGGACCAGAAACTGAATGTCATTCAACTCCATTTAGGACTGGGAAAGAAATGCTAGCTCGCCTTACAAGAAACATACTCTTCTTTTTGAGGAAAGTGCACTCTTCAACTCTTCTGTGTTTTCTATGGGGTCCGAACAGTGAGCTTGCTGCGAACAAAAGAACTGTGCTTCCTACACACTCGTGCCATATCTAATTCAACTCTGCTTAGGAAAATGACAAGAACAGTAGGGCCTCTTCAGCCCAATACACTGTACTTGCTGGGAACAGACGCCAGTGCTATTTGTGCTATTTGCCCTGAGTATGACAATGGGAGCACAATAGTGACTCTTCTTACCAGAAAACAACTCTTGCTCGTGGGACCAGAAACTGCATGTGATTCAACTCCCTTTAGGATTGGGAAACAAACGCTAGCTCGCCTTACAAGAAACACATTCTGCTTTTGAGAATAGGGCACACATCTACTCTACTGTGTTTCCTATGGGGTCCAAACAGTGAGCTTGCTCAGAACAGAAGAACTGTGCTTCCTACACACACGGGCCATATCTAGTTCAACTCTGCTTAGGAAACTGACAAGAACAGTAGCTCCTCTTCAGTCCAATACACTGTACTTGCTGGGAACAGATGCGAGTGCTATTTGCACTGTGTATGGCAATGGGAGTGCAATAGTGACTTTCCTTATCAGAAAAAAACTCTTGCTCATAGGACCTGAAAATGATGGGTTTCATCTCCATTTAGCACTGGGAAACAAACGCTAGCTCGCCTTACAAGAAACACACTCTGCTTTTGAGGAAAGAGCACACTTCTTCTCTACTGTGTTTCCTATAGGGCCAGAACAGTGAGCTTGCTGAGTACAAAAGAACTGTGCTTCCTACACACACCGGCCATATCTACTTCAACTCTGATTAGAAAACTGACAAGAACAGTAGATCCTCTTCAGTCCAATACACTGTACTTGCTGGGAACAGACGCAAGGGCTGTTTGCACTGTGTATGGCATAGGGAGCGCAATAGTGATTCTTCTAACCAGAAAACAACTCTTGCTCGTAGGACCAGAAACTGCGTGTGTATTTGAACTCCATTTAGGACTGGGAACCAAATGCTAGCTCGCCTTACAAGAAACACACTCTGCTTTTGAGAAAAGAGCACCTGTCTACTCTACTGTGTTTCCTATGGGGTTCGAACAGTGAGCTTGCTCCGAACAAAAGAACTGTGCTTCCTAAACACATGGGCCATATCTAGTTCAACTCTGCTTAGGAAACTGACAAGAACAGTAGCTCCTCTTCAGTCCAATACACTGTACTTGCTGGGAACAGATGCGAGTGCTATTTGCACTGTGTATGGCAATGGGAGCGCAATAGTGTCTTTCCTTACTTGAAAGCAACTCTTGCGTGTAAGACCAAAAACAAAAGGACTGTGCTTACTACACACATGGGCCATATCTATTTCAACTCTGCTTAGGAAACTGACAAGAACAGTATCCTTTCTTCAGTCCAATACACTCTACTTGCTGGGAACAGAAGCGAGTGCTATTTGCACTGTGTATGGCAAAGGGAGCACAATAGTGACTCTTCTTATCAGAAAACAACTCTTGCTCTTAGGACCAGAAACTGAATGTGATTCAACTCCACTTAGGACTGGGAAACAAACGCTAGCTCGCCTTACAAGAAACACGCTTTGCTTTGAGAAAAGGGCACACTTCTACTCTACTGTGTTTCCTATGGGGTCCAAACAGTGAGCTTGCTCAGAACAAAAGAACTGTGCTTCCTACACACACCGGCCATATCTAGTTCAACTCTGATTAGAAAACTGACAAGAACAGTAGATCCTCTTCAGTCCAATACACTGTACTTGCTGGGAACAGACGCCAGTGCTATTTGCACTGTGAATGACAATAGGAGCGCAATAGTGACTCTTCTTACCAGAAAACAACTCTTGCTAGTAGGACCAGAAACTGCATGTGATTCAACTCCATTTAGGACTAGGAAACAAACGCTAGCTAGCCTTACAAGAAACACACTCTGCTTTTGAGAAAAGAGCACTCTTCCACTCTACTGTGTTTTCTATAGGCCCAGAACAGTGAGCTTGCTCAGAACAAAAGAACTGTGCTTCCTACACACACGGGCCATATCTAGTTCAACTCTGCTTAGGAAACTGACAAGAACAGTAGCTACTCTTCAGTCCAATACACTGTACTTGCTAGGAAAAGACGCGAGTGCTATTTGCACTGTGTATGGCAAAGGGAGCGCAATAGTGACTCTTCTTACAAGAAAACAACTCTTGCTCGTAGGACGAAAAACTGCATTTGATTTAACTCCATTTAGGACTGGGAAACAAACCCAAGCTCGCCTTACAAGAAACATACTCTGCTTTTGAGAAAAGAGCACTCTTCTACTCTACTGTGTTTCCTATGGGGTCCGAACAGTGAGCTTGCTGAGAACAAAAGAACTGTGCTTCCTACACACACGGGCCATATCTAGTTCAACTCTGCTTAGGAAACTCAGAAGAACAGTAGCTCCTCTTCAGTCCAATACACTGTACTTGCTGGGAACAGACGCGAGGGCTATTTGCACTGTGTATGGCAAAGGGAGCCCAATAGTGACTCTTCTTACCAGAAAACAATTCTTGCTCTTAGGACCAGAAACTGCATGTGATTCAGCTCCATTTAGGACTGGGAAACAAACGCTAGCTCGCCTTACACGAAACACACTCTGCTTTTTAGAAAAGAGCACTCTTCTACTCTACTGTGTTTCCTATAGGGCCAGAACAGTGAGCTTGCTCAGAACAAAAGAACTGTGCTTCCTACACACACGGGCGATATCTAGTTCAACTCTGCTTTGGAAACTGACGAGGACAGTACCTCCTCTTCATTCCAATACACTGTACTTGCTGGGAACAGACACCAGTGCGATTTGCACTGTGTATGGCAATGGGAACGCAATAGTGACTCTTCTTACCAGAAAACAACTCTTTCTCGTAGGACCAGAAACTACATGTGATTCAACTCCATTTAGGACTGGGAAACAAACACTAGCTCGCCTTACAAGAAACACATTCTGCTTTTGAGAAAAGAGCACTCTTCTACTCTACTGTGTTTCCTGTAGTGCCAGAACAGTGAGCTTGCTCAGAACAAAAGAACTGTGCTTCCTACACACGACTCATATCTAGTTCAACTCTGCTTAGGAAACTGACA
Source organism: Peromyscus eremicus (assembly GCF_949786415.1). Taxonomy (NCBI): domain Eukaryota; kingdom Metazoa; phylum Chordata; class Mammalia; order Rodentia; family Cricetidae; genus Peromyscus; species Peromyscus eremicus. The sequence continues at coordinate 79,565 of NW_026735029.1, read as the reverse complement.
AGAACAGTAGCTCCTCTTCAGTCCAATACACTGTACTTGCTCGGAACAGACGCCAGGGCTATTTGCACTGTGTATGGCAAAGGGAGTGCAATAGTGACTCTTCTAACCAGAAAACAACTCTTGCTCATAGGACCAGAAACTGCATGTGTATTTGAACTCCATTTAGGACTGGGAAACAAACGCTAGCTCGCCTTACAAGAAACACACTCTGCTTTTGAGAAAAGAGCACTCTTCTACTCTACTGTGTTTCCTATGGGGTCCTAACAGTGAGCTTGCTCAGAACAAAAGAACTGTGCTTCCTACAAACACCGGCCATATCTACTTCAACTCTGATTAGAAAACTGACAAGAACAGTAGATCCTCTTCAGTCCAATACACTGTACTTGCTGGGAACAGACGCCAGTGCTATTTGCACTGTGAATGACAATGGGAGCGCAATAGTGACTCTTCTTACCAGAAAACAACTCTTGCTAGTAGGACCAGAAACTGCATGTGATTCAACTCCATTTAGGACTAGGAAACAAACGCTAGCTAGCCTTACAAGAAACACACTCTGCTTTTGAGAAAAGAGCACTCTTCCACTCTACTGTGTTTTCTATAGGCCCAGAACAGTGAGCTTGCTCAGAACAAAAGAACTGTGCTTCCTACACACACGGGCCATATCTAGTTCAACTCTGCTTAGGAAACTGACAAGAACAGTAGCTACTCTTCAGTCCAATACACTGTACTTGCTAGGAAAAGACGCGAGTGCTATTTGTACTGTGTATGGCAAAGGGAGCGCAATAGTGACTCTTCTTACCAGAAAACAACTCTTGCTCGTAGGACGAAAAACTGCATTTGATTCAACTCCATTTAGGACTGGGAAACAGACCCAAGCTCGCCTTACAAGAAACACACTCTGCTTTTGAGAAAAGAGCACTCTTCTACTCTACTGTGTTTCCTATGGGGTCCGAACAGTGAGCTTGCTGAGAACAAAAGAACTGTGCTTCCTACACACACGGGCCATATCTAGTTCAACTCTGCTTAGGAAACTCAGAAGAACAGTAGCTCCTCTTCAGTCCAATACACTGTACTTGCTGGGAACAGACGCGAGGGCTATTTGCACTGTGTATAGCAAAGGGAGCCCAATAGTGACTCTTCTTACCAGAAAACAACTCTTGCTCTTAGGACCAGAAACTGCATGTGATTCAGCTCCATTTAGGACTGGGAAACAAACGCTAGCTCGCCTTACACGAAACACACTCTGCTTTTTAGAAAAGAGCACTCTTCTACTCTACTGTGTTTCCTATAGGGCCAGAACAGTGAGCTTGCTCAGAACAAAAGAACTGTGCTTCCTACACACACGGGCGATATCTAGTTCAACTCTGCTTTGGAAACTGACGAGAACAGTACCTCCTCTTCATTCCAATACACTGTACTTGCTGGGAACAGACACCAGTGCGATTTGCACTGTGTATGGCAATGGGAACGCAATAGTGACTCTTCTTACCAGAAAACAACTCTTTCTCGTAGGACCAGAAACTACATGTGATTCAACTCCATTTAGGACTGGGAAACAAACACTAGCTCGCCTTACAAGAAACACATTCTGCTTTTGAGAAAAGAGCACTCTTCTACTCTACTGTGTTTCCTGTAGTGCCAGAACAGTGAGCTTGCTCAGAACAAAAGAACTGTGCTTCCTACACACGAGCCATATCTAGTTCAACTCTGCTTAGGAAACTGACAAGAACAGTAGCTCCTCTTCAGTCCAATACACTGTACTTGCTCGGAACAGACGCCAGGGCTATTTGCACTGTGTATGGCAAAGGGAGTGCAATAGTGACTCTTCTAACCAGAAAACAACTCTTGCTCGTAGGACCAGAAACTGCATGTGTATTTGAACTCCATTTAGGACTGGGAAACAAACGCTAGCTCGCCTTACAAGAAACACACTCTGCTTTTGAGAAAAGAGCACTCTTCTACTCTACTGTGTTTCCTATGGGGTCCGAACAGAGAGCTTGCTCAGAACAAAGGAACTGTGCTTCGTACATCCGGGCCATATCTAGTTCAACTCTGCTTAGGGAAATGACAAGAGAATTAGCTCCTCTTCAGTCCAATACACTGTACTTGCTGGGAACAGATGCGAGTGCTATTTGCACTGTGTATGGCAGTGGGAGCGCAATAGTGTCTTTCCTTACTTGAAAGCAACTCTTGCGTGTAAGACCAAAAACTGCATGTGATTCAAGTCCATTTAGGACTGGGAAACAAACGCTAGCTCGCCTCATAAGAAACAAAATCTGCATTTGAGGAAAGAGCACTATTCTACTCTACTGTGTTTCCTATGGTGTCCGAACAGTGAGCTTGCTCAGAACAAAAGAACTGTGCTTCCTACACACACGGGCCATATCTAGTTCAACTCTGCTTAGGAAACTGACAAGAGCAGTATCCTTTCTTCCATCCAATACACTCTACTTGCTGGGAACAGACGCGAGTGCTATTTGCACTGTGTATGGCAAAGGGAGCGCAATAGTGACTCTTCTTATCAGAAAACAACTCTTGCTCTTAGGACCAGAAACTGCATTTGATTCAACTCCACTTAGGACTGGGAAACAAACACTAGCTCACCTTACAAGAAACACGCTCTGCTTTGAGAAAAGTGCACACTTCTACTCTACTGTGGTTTTTATGGGGTCCTAACAGTGAGCTTGCTCAGAACAAAGAACGGTGCTACCTACACACACCGGCCATTTCTAGTTCAACTCTGCTTAGGAAACTGAACAGAACAGTAGATCCTCTTCAGTCCAATACACTGTATCTGCTGGGAACAGAAGCCAGTGCTATTTGCCCTGTGAATGACAATGGGAGCGCAATAGTGACTCTTCTTGCCAGAAAACAACTCTAGCTCATAGGACCAGAAACTGCATGTGACTCAACTCCATTTAGGATTGGGAAACAAACGCTAGCTCATCTTACAAGAAACACACTCTGCTTTTGAGAATAGGACACACATCTACACTACTGTATTTCCTATGGGGTCCAAACAGTGTGATTGCTCAGAACAAAAAAAACTGTGCTTTCTACACACACGGGTCATATCTAGTTCAACTCTGCTTAGGAAACTGACAAGAACAGTAGCTCCTCTTCATTCCAATACACTGTACTTGCTCGGAACAGACGCAACGGCTGTTTGCACTGTATATTGCAATGGGAGCGCAATAGAGACTTTCCTTACCAGAAAACAGCTCTTTTTCGTAGGACATTAAACTGCATGTGATTCAACTCCATTTAGGACTGGGGAAAAAAACGCTAGCTCACCTTACAAGAAACACACTCTGCTTTTGAGAAAAGAGCACTCTTCTACTCTACTGTGTTTCCTATGGGGTTCGAACAGTGAGCTTTCTCAGAACAAAAGAACTGTGCTTCCTACACACACGGGCCATATATAGTTCAACTCTGCTTAGGAAACTGACAAGAACAGTAGCTCCTCTTCAGTCCAATACACTGTACTTGCTGGGAAAAGACACGAGTGCTATTTGTACTGTGTATGGCAATGGGAGCACAACAGTGACTCTTCTTACCAGAAAACAACTCTTGCTCGTAGGACCAAAAACTGCATTTGATTCAACTCCATTTAGAACTGGGAAACAAACGCTAGCTCGCCTTACAAGAAACACACTCTGCTTTTGAGAAAAGAGCACTCTTCTACTTTACTGTGTTTCCTATAGGGCTTGAACAATGAGCTTGCTCAGAACAAAAGAAATGTGCTTCCTACACACACGGTCCATATCTAGTTCAACTCTGCTTAGGAAACTGACAAGAACAGTAGCTCCTCTTCAGTCCAATACACTGTACTTACTGGGAACAGACGCGAGTGCTATTTGCACTGTGTACGGCAAGGGGGCACAATAGTGACTCTTCTTGCCAGAAAACAACTCCTGCTCTTAGGACCAGAAACTGCATTTGTTTCAATCCACTTAGGACTGGGAAACAAACGCTAGCTTGCCTTACAGGAAACTCGCTCCTCTTTTGAGAATAGGGCACACATCTTCTCTACTGTGTTTCCTATGGGGTCCAAACAGTGAGCTTGCCCAGAACAAAAGATTTGTGCTTCCTACACACAGGGGTCTTATCTAGTTCAACTCTGCATAGGAAATTGACAAGAACAGTAGCTTCTCTTCAGTCCAAAACACTGTACTTGCTGGGAACAGACGCGAGTGCTATTTGCACTGTGTATGGCAATGGGAGCGCAATAGTGACTTTCCTTACCAGAAAACAACTCTTGCTCGTAGGACCTGAAACTGCATGTGATTCAACTCCATTTAGGACGGGGAAACAAACGCTAGCTCGCCTTACAAGAAATACACTCTGCTTTTGAGAAATAAGCACTATTCTACTCACCTGTGTTTCCTATAGGGCCAAAATAGTGAGCTTGCTCAGAACAAAAGAACTGTGCTTCCTACAGACTCGCGCCATATCTAATTCAAATCTGCTTAGGAAAATGACAAGAACAGTAGCTCCTCTTCAGCCCAATACACTGTACTTGCTAGGAACAGATCCGAGTGCTATTTGCACTGTGTATGGCAATGGGAGCGCAATAGTGACTTTCCTTAACAGAAAACAACTCTTGCGTGTAGGACTGAAAACTGCATGTGATTCAACTCCATTTAGAACTTGGAAACAAACGCTAGCTCACCTTACAAGAAACACACTCTGCTTTTGAGAAAACAGCACTCTTCTACTCTACTGTGTTTCCTATAGCGCCAGAACAGTGACCTTGCTGAGTACAAAAGAACTGTGCTTCCTACACACATGGGCCATATCTAGTTCAACTCTGCTTAGGATCCTGACAAGAACAGTAGATCCTCTTCAGTCCAATACACTGTACATGCTGGGAACAGACGCCAGTGCTATTTGCCCTGTGTATGACCATGGGAGCGCAACAGTTACTCTTATTTCCAGAAAAAACTCTTGGTCGTAGGACCAGAAACTGCATGTGATTCAACTCCATTTAGGACTGGGAAACAAAAGCTAGCTCGCCTTATGAGAAACACACTCTGCTTTTGAGAAAAGAGCACTCTTCTACTCTACTGTGTTTTCTATGGGGTCCGAACAGTGAGCTTGCTGAGAACAAAGAACTGTGCTTCGTACACATACGGGCGATATCTAGTTCAACTCTGCTTAGGAAACTGACAAGAACAGTAGCTTCTTTAAGTCCAATACACTGTACTTGCTGGGAACAGACACAACGGCTGTTTGCACTGTGTATGGCAAAGGAAGCGCTATAGTGACTCTTCTAACCAGAAAACAATTCTTGCTCGTAGGACCAGAAACTGCATGTGTATTTGAACTCCATTTAGGACTGGGAAACAAATGCTAGCTCGCCTTACAAGAAACACACTCTGCTTTTGAGAAAAGAGCACCTGTCTACTTTACTGTGTTTCCTATGGGTTTCGAACAGTGAGCTTGCTCAGAACAAAAGAACTGTGCTTCCTACACACACGGGCCATATCTAGTTCAACTCTGCTTAGAAAACTGACAAGAACAGTAGCTCCTCTTCAGTCCAATACACTGTACTTGCTAGAAACAGAAGCGAGTGCTATTTGTACTGTGTATGGCAATGGGAGCGCAATAGTTACTCTTCTTACCAGAAAACAACTCTTGCTCGTAGGACCAAAAACTGCATTTGATTCAACTCCATTTAGGACTGGGAAACAAACGCTAGCTTGCCTTACAAGAAACACACTCTGCTTTTGAGAAAAGAGCACTCTTCTACTCTACTGTGTTTCCTATAGGGCCAGAACAGTGAGCTTGCTCAGAACAAAAGAACTGTGCTTCCTACACACACGGCCATATCTAGTTCAATTCTGCTTAGGAAACTGACAAGAACAGTAGCTCCTCTTCAGTCCAATACAATGTACTTTCTGGGAACAGACCCGAGTGCTATTTGCACTGTGTATGTCAAAGGGAGCAAAATAGTGACTCTTCTTACCAGAAAACAACTCTAGCTCATAGGACCAGAAACTGCATGTGTATTTGAACTCCATTTAGGACTGGGAAACAAATGCTAGCTCGCCTTACAAGAAACACACTCTGCTTTTGAGAAAAGAGCACTCTTTTACTCTACTGTGTTTCCTATGGGGTTCGAACACTGAGCTTGCTCAGAACAAAATAACTGTGCTTCCTACACACACAGGCCATATCTAGTTCAACTCTGCTTAGGAAACTGACAAGAACAGTAGCTCATCTTCAGTTCAATACACTGTATTTGCTGGGAACAGACGCGAGGGGTATTTGCACTGTGTACGGCAATGGGAGCACAATAGTGACTCTTCTTACCAGAAAACAACTCTTGCTCTTAGGAACAGAAACTGCATTTGATTCAATCCACTTAGGACTGGAAAACAAATGCTAGCTTGCCTTACAAGAAACACGCTCTGCTTTTGAGAATAGGGCACACATCTTCTCTACTGTGTTTCCTATGGGGTCCAAACAGTGAGCTTGCTCAGAACAAAAGAATTTTGCTTAATACACACACGGGTCATATCTAGTTCAACTCTGCTTAGGAAACTGACAAGAACAGTAGCTCCTCTTCAGTCCAATACACTGTACTTGCTGGGAACAGACGCGAGTGCTATTTGTACTGTGTATGGCAATTGGAGCGCAATAGTGACTCTTCATACCAGAAAACAACTCTTATTCGTAGGACCAGAACCTGCATGTGATTCAACTCCATTTAGGATTGGGAAACAAACGCTAGCTCGCCTTACAAGAAACACACTCTGCTTTTGAGAATAGGGCACACATCTACTCTACTGTGTTTCCTATAGGGCGAGAACAGTGAGCATGCTCAGAACAAAAGAACTGTGCTTCCTACACACACGGGCCATATCTAGTCCAACTCTGCTTAGGAAACTGACGAGAACAGTAGCTCCTCTTCAGTCCAATACACTGTAATTACTGGGTACAAACGCGAGTGCTATTTGCACTGTGTATGGCAATGGCAGCGCAATAGTGACTCTTCTTACCAGAAAACAACTCTTGCTCGTAGGAACCAAAACTGCATTTGATTCAACTCCATTTAGGACTGGGAAACAAACGCTAGCTCGCCTTAGAAGAAACACACTCTGCTTTTGAGAAAAGAGCACTTTTCCACTCTACTGTTTTTCCTATATGGCCAGAACAGTGAACTTGCTCAGAACTAAAGAATTTTGCTTCCTACACACGGGCCATATCTAGTTCAATTCTGCTTAGGAAACTGACAAGAACAGTAGATCCTCTTCAGTCCAATACACTGTACTTGCTGGGAACAGACGCCAGTGCTATTTGCCCTGTGTATGACAATGGGAGCGCAATAGTGACTCTTCTTACCAGAAAACAACTCTAGCTCATAGGACCAGAAACTGCATGGGACACAACTCCATTTAGGATTGGGAAACAAACGCTAGCTCGTTTTACAAGAAACACACTCTTCTTTTGAGAATAGGGCACACATCTATTCTACTGTGTTTCCTATGGTGTCCAAACAGTGTGCTTGCTCAGAACAAAAGAAATGTGCTTCCTACACACACGGTCCATATCTAGTTCAACTCTGCTTAGGAAACTGACGAGAACAGTAGCTCCTCTTCAGTCCAATACACTGTACTTACTGGGACAGACGCGAGGGCTATTTGCACTGTGTAGGGCAAGAGGGCACAATAGTGACTCTTCTTGCCAGAAAACAACTCTTGCTCTTAGGACCAGAAACTGCATTTGAATCAATCCACTTAGGACTGGGAAACAAACGCTAGCTCGCCTTACAAGAAACATGCTCTGCTTTTGAGAATAGGGCACACATTTACTCTACTGTGTTTCCTATGGGGTCCAAACAGTGAGCTTGCTCAGAACAAAAGATTTGTGCTTCCTACACACACGGGCCACATCTAGTTCAACTCTGCTTAGGAAACTGACAAGAACAGTAGCTTCTCTTCAGTCCAATACACTGTACTTGCTGGGAACAGACGCGAGTGCTATTTGCACTGTGTATGGCAATGGGAGTGCAATAGTGATTTTCCTTACCAGAAAACAACTCTTGCTTGTAGGACCTGAAACTGCATGTGATTCAACTCCATTTAGGACTGCGGAAGAAACGCTAGCTCGCCTTACAAGAAACACACTCTGCTTTTGAGGAAAGAGCACTCTTCTACTCTACTGTGTTTTCTATAGGGCCAGAACAGTGAGCTTGCTGAGTACAAAAGAACTGTGCTTACTACACACATGGGCCATATCTAGTTCAACTCTGCTTAGGAACCTGACAAGAACAGTAGACCCTCTTCAGTCCAATACACTGTACATGCTGGGAACAGAGGCAAGTGCTCTTTGTACTGTGTATGGCAAAGGGAGCCCAATAGTGACTCTTCTTACCAGAAAACTCCTCTTGCTCATAGGACCAAAAACTGCATGTGACTCAACTCCATTTAGGACTGGGAAACAAACGCTAGCTCGCCTTACAAGAAACACACTCTGTTTTTGACAAAAGAGCACTCTTCTACTCTACTGTGTTGCCTACAGGGCAAGAACAGTGAGCTTGCTCAGAACAAAGAACTGTGCTTCCTACACACACAGGCCCTATCTTGTTCAATTCTGCTTAGGAAACTGACAAGAACAGTAGAACCTCTTCAGTCCAATACACTATACATACTGGCAACAGATGCCAGTGCTATTTGCCCTGTGTGTGAAAATGGGAGCGCAATAGTGACTCTTCTTACCAGAAGACAACTCTTGCTCGTATGACCAGAAACTGCATGTGATTCAACTCCATTTAGGACTGGGAAACAAACGCTAGCTCGCCTTATAAGAAACACACTCTACTATTGAGAAAAGAGCACTCTTCCACTCTACTGTGTTTCCTATGGGGTACGAACAGTGAGCTTGCTCAGAACAAAAGAATTGTGCTTCCTACACACAGGGGCCATATCTAGTTCAACTCTGCTCAGGAAAATGAAAAGAACAGTAGATCCTCTTCAGTCGAATATACTGTACTTGCTGGGAACAGACACCAGTGCTATTTGCAGTATGTATGGCAATGGGAGCACAATAGTAACTCTTCTTACCAGAAAAATCTCTTGCTTGTAGGACCTGAAACTGCATGGGATTCAACTCCATTTCTGACTGGGAAACAAACTCTAGCTCGCCTTTCAAGAAACACACTCTGCTTTTGAGAAAAGGGCACTCTTCTACTCTACGGTGTTTCCTATGGGGTCCAAACAGTGAGCTTGCTCAGAACAAAAGAACTGTGCTTCCTATACACACGGGCCATATCTGGTACAACTCTGCTTAGAAACTGACAAGAACAGTAGCTCCTCTTTAGTCCAATACACTGTACTCGCTAGGAACAGACACCAGTGCTATTTTCCCTGTGTATGACAATGGGAGCGCAATAGTGACTCTTCTTACCAGAAAACAACTCTTGCTCTTAGTACCAGAAACTGCATGTGATTCAACTCCATATAGGACTGGAAAAAAAAGCTAGCTCGCCTTACAAGAAACACACTCTGCTTTAGAGAAAAGAGCACTCTTCTACTCTACTGTGTTTCCTATAGGGCCAGAACAGTGAGCTTGCTCAGAACAAAAGAACTGTACTACCTACATACACGGGCCATATCTAGTTCAACTCTGCTTAGGAAACTGAGAAGAAAAGTAGCTCTTCTTCAGTCCAATACACTGTATATGCTGAGAACAGACGCGAGTGCAATTTGCACTGTGTATGGCAATGAGAGCACAATAGTGACATTCCTTACTAGAAAACAGCTCTTGCTCATAGGACCAAAAACTTCTTGTGATTCAACACCATTTAGAACTGGGAAATAAATGCTAGCTCACCTTACAAGAAACACACTCTGCTTTTGAGAAAAGAGCACTCTTCTACTCTACTGTGTTTCCTATAGTGCCAGCACAGTTAGCTTGCACAGAACAAAAGAAGTGTGCTTCCTACACACACAGACATATCTAGTTCAATTCAGCTTAGGAAACTGACAAGAACAGTATACCCTCTTCAGTCAAATACACTGCACATGCTGGGAACAGACACCAGTGCTATTTGCCCTGTATATGACAATTGGAGCGCAATAGTGACTCTTCTTACCAGAAAACAACTCTGGCTCGTAGGACCAGGAACTGCATGTGATTCAACTCCATTTAGGACTGGGAAACAAACGCTACCTCGCCTTACAAGAAACATACTCTGCTTTTGAGAAAAGAGCACTCATCTATTCTACTGTGTTTCCTATGGTGTCCGAAAAGTGAGCTTGCTCAGAATAAAAGAACTGTGCTTCCTACACACACGGGCCATATCTAGTTCAACTCTGCTTAGAAAACTGACAAGAACAGTAGCTGCTCTTCAGTCCAATACACTGTACTTGCTGGGAACAGACGCCAGTGCTATTTGCACTGTGTATGGCAATGGGAGCGCAATAGTGACTCTTCTTACCAGAAAAAAACTCTTGCTCGTAGGACCAGAAACTGCATGGGATTCAACTCCATTTCTAACTGGGAAGCAAATACTAGCTTGCCTAATAGAAACACAATGTAATTTTGAGAAATGAGCCCTCATCTACTCTACTGTGTTTCCTATGGTGTCCGCACAGTGTGCTTTCTCAGAACAAAAGAACTGTGCTTCCTACACACGGCCATATCTAGTTCAACTCCTCTTAGGAAAATGACAAGTACAGTAGCTCCTCTTCAGTCCAATACACTGTACTTGCTGGGAACAAACGCGAGTGCTATATGCACAATGTATGGCAATGGGAGCGCAATAGTGACTTTCCTTACCAGAAAACAACTCTTCCTCATAGGACCAGAAACTGCATGTGATTCAACTCCATTTAGGGATGGGAAACAAACGCTAGCTCGCCTTACAAGAAACACACTCTGCTTTTGAGAAAAGAGCACTCTTCTACTCTACTGTGTTTCCTATAGGGCCAGAACAGTGAGCTTGATCAGAACAAGAGAACTGTGCTTCCTACACACACGGCCATATCTAGTTCAATTCTTATTAGGAAACTGACAAGAACAGTAGATCCTCTTCAGTCCAATACACTGTACATGCTGGGAAACGACGCCAGTGATATTTGTACTGTGTATGACAATGGGAGCACAATAGTGACTCTTCTTACCAGAAAACATCTCTTGCCCGTAGGACCAGAAACTGCATGTGATTCAACTCCATATAGGACTGGGAAAAAAACGCTAGCTCGCCTTACAAGAAACACACTCTGCTTTTGAGAAAAGAGCACTCTTCTACTCTACTGTGTTTCCTATGGTGTCCAACCAGTGACCTTGCTCAGAACAAAGAACTGTCCTTCCTACACACACGGGCCATATCTAGTTCAACTCTGCTAAGGAAACTGACAAGAACAGTAGCTCCTCTTCAGGCCAATACACTGTACTTGCTGGGAACAGACGCCAGTGCTATTTGCAGTGTGTATGGCAATGGGAGCGCAATAGTGACTCTTCCTACCAGAAAAAAGTCTTGCTCGTTGGACCAGAAACTGCATGGGATTCAACTCCATTTCTGACTGGGAAACAAACACTTGCTCGCCTTTCAAGAAACACACTCTGCTTTTGTGAAAAGGGCACTCTTCTACTCTACTGTGTTTCCTATGGGGTCCGAACAGTGAGCTTGCTCAGAACAAAAGAACTGTGCTTCCTACACACACGGCCATATCTAGTTGAATTCTGCTTAGGCACCTGACAAGAACAGTAGATCCTCTTCAGTCCAATACACTGTACATGCTGGGAACCGACGCCAATGCTATTTGCCCTGTGTATGACATTGGGAGCGCAATAGTGACTCTTCTTACCAGAAAACAGCTCTTGCTCGTAGGACCAGAAACTGCATGGGATTCAACTCCATTTAGGACTGGGAAACAAACGCTAGCTCACCTTACAAGAAACACACTCTGCTTTTGAGAAAAGAGCACTCTTCTACTCTACTGTGTTTCCTAAGGGGTCCGAACAGTGAGCTTGCTCAGAACAAAAGAACTGTACTTCCTACACACATGGGCCATATCTAATTCAACTTTGCTTAGGAAACTGACAAGAACAGTAGCTCCTCTTCAGTCAAATACACTGTACTTGCTGGGAACAGACACGAGTGCTATTTGTACTGTGTATGACAATGGGAGCACAATAGTGACTCTTCTTACCAGAAAACAACTCTTGCTCTTAGGACCAAAAACTGCATGTGACTCAACTCCATGTAGGACTGGGAAACAAACGCTAGCTCTGCTCACAAGAAACACACTCTGCTTTTGAGAAAAGAGCACTCTTCTACTCTACAGTGTTTCCTCTATGGCCACAACAGTGAGCTTGCTCAGAACAAAAGGACTGTGCTTCCTACACACACGGGCCATATCTAGTTCAATTCTGCTTAGGAAACTGACGAGAAGAGTATACGCTCTTCAGTCAAATACACTGCACATGCTGGGAACAGACACCAGTGCTCTTTGTCCTGTGTATGACAATAGGAGCGCAATAGTGATTCTTCTTACCAGAAACAAGTCTTGCTTGTAGGACCAGAAACTGCATGTGACACAACTCCATTTAGGACTGGGAAAGAAACACTAGCTCGCCTTACAAGAAACATACTCTGCTTTTGATAAAAGAGCACTCTTCTGCTCTACTGTGTTTCCTATAGGGCCAGAAGAGTGAACTAGCTCAGAACAAAAGAACTGTGCTTCCTACACACATGGGCCTTATCTAGTTCAACTCTGTTAGGAAACTGACAAGAACAGTAGCTCCTCTTAAGTCCAATACTCTGTACATGCAGGGAACAGACATCAGTGCTATTTGCACTGTGCATGGCAATGGGAGCGCAATAGTGACTCTTCTTACCAGAAAACAACTCTTGCTCATAGGACCAGAAACTGCATGTGATTCAACTCCATTTAGGACTGGGAAACAAACGCTAGCTCGCCTTACAAGAAACACACTCTGCTTTTGAGAAAAGAGCACTCTTCTACTCTATTGTGTTTCCTATGGGGTCCGAGCAGTGAGCTTGCTCAGAACAAAAGAACTGTGCTTCCTACACACACGGGCCATATCTAGTTCAACTCTGCTTACGAAACTGACAAAAACAGTAGCTCCTCTTCAGTCCAATATACTGTATTTGCTGGAAGCAGACGCGAGTGCTATTTGCACTGTGTATGGTAAAGGGAGGGCAATAGTGACTTTCCTTACCAGAAAACAACTCTTGCTGGTAGGACCAAACACTGCATGTGATTCAACTCCATTTAGGACTGGGAAACAAACGCTAGCTTGCCTTACAAGAATCACACTCTGCTTTTGAGAAAAGAGCACTCTTCTACTCTACTGTGTTTCCTATAGGACTAGAAAAGAGAGCTTGCTCAGAACAAAAGAACTGGCTTCCTACATACAGGGCCATATGTAGTTCAATTCTGCATAGGAAACTGACAAGAACAAAAAATTTTTTTCAGTCCAATACACTGTACATGCTGGGAAGAGAAACCAGTGCTATTTGCCCTGTGTATGACAATGGGAGCGCAATAGTGACTCTTTTTACCAGAAAAAACTCTTGCTCGTAGGACCAGAAACTGCATGTGATTCAACTCAATTTAGGACTGGGAAACAAACGCTAGCTAGCCTTACAAGAAACACACTCTGCTTTTGAGAATAGAGCACTCTTCTACCCTACAGTGTTTCCTATAGGGCGAGAACAGTGAGCTTGCTCAGAACAAAAGAACTGTGCTTCCTACACACACGGCCATATCTATTTCAACTCTGCTTAGGAAACTAATGAGAACAGTAGCTCCTCTTCAGTCCAATACACTGTACTTACTGGGAACAGACGCGAGTGCTATTTGCACTGTGTATGGAAATGGGAGCACAAAGTGACTCTTCTTACCAGAAAACAACTCTTGCTCTTAGGACCAAAAACTGCATTTGATTCAACTCCATTTAGGACTGGGAAACAAACGCTAGCTCGCCTTACAAGAAACACGCTCTGCTTTTGAGAATAGGGCACACATCTACTCTACTGTGTTTCCTATGGGGTCCAAACAGTGAGCTTGCTCAGAACAAAAGAACTGTGCTTCCTACACACACGGGTCATATCTAGTTCAACTCTGCTTAGGAAACTGACAAGAACAATAGCTCCTCTTCAGCCCAATACACTCTAATTGCTGGGAACAGACGCGAGGGCTATTTGCACTGTGTATGTCAATGGGAGCACAATAGTGACTTTCCTTACCAGAAAAACTCTTGCTCGTAGGACCAGAAACTGCATGTGATTCAAATCCATTTAGGACTGGGAAACAAACGCTAGCTCGCCTTACAAGAAACACACTCTGCTTTTGAGGAAAGAGCACTCTTCTACTCTACTATGTTTCCTTTAGGGCCAGAACAGTGAGCTTGCTGAGAACAAAAAAACTGTGCTTCCTACCCACACGGGCCATATCTAGTTCAACTCTGCTTAGGAACCTGACAAGAACAGTAGATCCTCTTCAGTCAAATACACTGTACATGCTGGGAACAGACGCCAGTGCTATTTGCCCTGTGTATGGCAAAGGGAGCGCAATAGTGACTCTTCTAACCGGAAAACCACTCTTGCTCGTAGGACCAGAAACTGCATGTGTACTTCAACTCCATTTAGGACTGGGAAACAAATGCTAGCTCGCCTTACAAGAAACACACTCTGCTTTTGAGAAAAGAGCACTCTTCTACTCTACTGTGTTTCCTATGGGGTTCGAACAGTGAGCTTGCTCAGAACAAAAGAACTGTGCTTCCTACACACACAGGCCATATCTAGTTCAACTCTGCTTAGGAAACTGACAAGAACAGTAGCTCCTCTTCAGTCCAATACACTGTACTTGCTGGGAACAGACGCGAGTGCTATTTGCACTGTGTACGGCAATAAGTGCACAATAGTGAATCTTCATACCAGGAAACAACTCTTGCTCTTAGGACCAGAAACTGCATTTGATTCAATCCACTTAGGACTGGGAAACAAACGCTAGCTCGCCTTACAAGAAACATGCTCTGCTTTTGAGAATAGGGCACACATCTACTCTACTGTGTTTCCTATGGGGTCCGATCAGTGAGCTTGATGAGAACAAAAGAAATGTGCTTCCTACACACACGGGCCATATCTAGTTCAACTCTGCTTAGGAACCTGACAAGAACAGTAGATCCTCTTCAGTCAAATACACAGTACATGCTGGTAACAGACACCAGTGCTATTTGCCCTGTGTATGACAATGGGAGCGCAATAGTGACTCTTTTTACCAGAAAACATCTCTTGCTCGTAAGACCAGAAACTGCATGTGATTCAACTCCATTTAGGACTGGCAAACAAACGCTAGCTCACCTTACAAGAAACACACTCCGCTTTTAAGAAAAGAGCACTCTTCTACTCTACTGTGTTTTATATAGGGTCCGAACAGTGAGCTTGCTGAGAACAAAAGAACTGTGCTTCCTACACACACGGGCCATATCTAGATCAATTCAGCTTAGGAAACTGACAAGAACAGTAGCTCCTCTTCAGTCCAATACACTGTACTTGATGGAAACAGACGCGAGGGCTATTTGCACTGTGTATGGCAAAGGGAGCACAATAGTGACTTTTCTTACCAGAAAACAACTCTTGCTCGTAGGACCAGAAACTGCATGTGTATTTCAACTCCATTTAGGACTGGGAAACAAACGCTAGCTTGCCTTATTAGAAACACACTCTGCTTTTGAGAAAAGAGCACTCTTCTACTCTACTGTGTTTCCTCTGGGGTTCGAACAGTGAGCTTGCTCAGAACAAAAGAACTGTGCTTCCTACACACACGGGCCATATCTAGTTCAACTCTCCTTAGGAAACTGACAAGAACAGTATATCCTCTTCAGTCCAATACACTGTACTTGTTGGGAACAGACGTGAGTGATATTTTTACTGTGTATGGCAATGGGAGCGCAATAGTGACTCTTCTTACCAGAGAACAACTCTTGCTTGTAGGACCAAAAACTGCATTTGATTCACCTCCATTTAGGACTGGGAAACAAACGCTAGCTAGCCTTACAAGAAACACACTCTACTTATGAGAAAAGAGCACTCCTCTACTCTACTGTGTTTCCTATAGGGCCAGAACAGTGAGCTTGCTCAGAACAAAAGAACTGTGCTTCCTACACACACGGGCCATATCTAGTTCAATTCTGCTTACGAAACTGACAAGAACAGTAGCCTCTCTTCAGTCCAATACACTGTACTTGCTGGGAACAGATGCCAGTGCTATTTGCACTGTGTATGGCAAAGGGAGCACAAAATGGACTCTTCTTACCAGAAAACAAGTCTCGCTCGTAGGACCAGAAACTTCATGTGTATTTCAATTCCATTTAGGACTGAAAAACAAACGCTAGCTCGCCTTACAAGAAACACACTCTGCTTTTGACAAAAGAGCACTCTTCTACTCTACTGTGTTTCCTATAGTGCCAAAACATTGAGATTGCTCAGAACAAAAGAACTGTGCTTCCTACACACACGAGCCATATCTAGTTCAACTCTGCTTAGGAAACTGACAAGAACAGTAGCTCCTCTTCAGTCCAATACACTGTACTTGCTGGGAACAGACTCGAGTGCTATTTGCACTGTGTATGGCAATGGGAGCACAATAGTGACTCTTCTTACCAGAAAACAACTCTTGCTCATAGGACCAGAAACTGCATGTGATTCAACTCCATTTAGTACTGGGAAACAAACGCTAGCTCGCCTTACAAGAAACACACTCTGCTTTTGAGAAAAGAGCACTCTTCTACTCTATTGTGTTTCCTATCGTGTCTGAACAGAGAGCTTGCTAAGAACAAAAGAACTGTGCTTCCTATATCCGGGCCATATCTACTTCAACTCTGCTTAGGAAACGGACAAAAGAAGTAGCTCCTCTTCAGTCCAATACACTGCAGTTGCTGGGAACAGACGCTAGTGCTATTTGCCCTGTGTATGACAATGGGAGCGCAATAGTGACTCTTTTTACCAGAAAACAACTCTTGCTCGTAGGACCAAAAACTGCATGTGATTCAACTCCATTTAGGACAGGGAAACAAACGCTAGCTCACCTTACAAGAAACACACTCTGCTTTTAAAAAAAGAGCACTCTTCTACTCTACTGTGTTTTCTATAGGGTCCGAACAGTGAGCTTGCTGAGAACAAAAGAACTGTGTTTCCTACACACACGGGCCATATCTAGATCAACTCTACTTAGGAAACTGACAAGAACAGTAGATCCTCTTCAGTCCAATACACTGTACTTGCTGGGAACAGATGTGAGGGCTATTTGCACTGTGTATGGCAAAGGGCGCACAATAGTGACTTTTCTTACCAGAAAACAACTCTTGCTCATAGGACCAGAAACTGCATGTGTATTTCAACTCCATTTAGGACTGGGAAACAAACGCTAGCTAGACTTAGAAGAAACACACTCTGCTTTTGAGAAAAGAGCACTCCTCTTATCTACTGTGTTTCCTATAGGGCCAGAACAGTGAGTTTGCTCAGAACAAAAGAACTGTGCTTCCTGCACACACGGGCCATATTTAGTTCAATTATGCTTACGAAACTGACAAGAACAGTAGCTCCTCTTCAGTCCAATACACTGTACTTGCTGGGAACAGACGCGAGTGCTATTTGCACTGAGAACAGCAATGGGAGCACAACAGTGACTCTTCTTACCAGAAAACAACTCTTGCTCTTAGGACCAGAAATTGCATGTGATTCAACTCCATTTAGGACTGGGAAACAAACACTAGCTCGCCTTTCTAGAAACACACTCTGCTTTTGAGGAAAGAGCACTCTTCTACTCTACTGTGTTTCCTGTAGGGCAAGAACAGTGAGCTTGCTGAGAACAAAAGAACTGTGCTTCCTACACACGGGCCATATCTAGTTCAACTCTGCTTAGGAACCTGACAAGAACAGTAGCTCCTCTTCAGTCCAATACACTGTACATGCTGGGAACTGACGCCAGTGCTATTTGCCCTGTGTATGACAATGGGAGCATAATAGTGACTCTTCTTACCAGAAAACAACTCTTGCTCCTAGGACCAGAAGCTGCATGTGATTCAGCTCCATTTAGGACTGGGAAACAAACGCTAGCTCGCCTAACATGAAACACACTCTGTTTTTTAGAAAAGAGCACTCTTCTACTCTACTGTGTATTCTATGGGGTCCGAACAGTGAGCTTGCTGAGAACAAAGAACTGTGTTTCGTACACACACGGGCGATATCTAGTTCAACTCTGCTTAGGAAACTGACAAGAACAGTAGCTTCTTTCAGTCCAATACACTGTACTTGCTGGGAACAGACACAACAGCTGTTTGCACTGTGTTTGGCAAAGGAAGCGCAATAGTGACTCTTCTAACCAGAAAACAATTCTTGCTCGTAGGACCAGAAACTGCATGTGTATTTGAACTCCATTTAGGACTGGGAAACAAATGCTAGCTCGCCTTACAAGAAACACACTCTGCTTTTGAGAAAAGAGCACCCGTCTACTCTACTGTGTTTCCTATGGGGTTCGAACAGTGAGCTTGCTCAGAACAAAAGAACTGTGCTTCCTACACACACGGGCCATATCTAGTTCAACTCTGCTTAGGAAACTGACAAGAACAGTAGCTCCTCTTCAGTCCAATACACTGTACTTGCTAGAAACAGAAGCGAGTGCTATTTGTACTGTGTATGGCAATGGGAGCGCAATAGTGACTCTTCTTACCAGAAAACAACTCTTGCTCTTAGGACCAAAAACTGCATTTGATTCAACTCCATTTAGGACTGGGAAACAAACGCTAGCTCGCCTTACAAGAAACACACTCTGCTTTTGAGAAAAGAGCACTCTTCTACTCTACTGTGTTTGCTATAGGGCCAGAACAGTGAGCTTGCTCAGAACAAAAGAACTGTGCTTCCTACACACACGGCCATATCTAGTTCAATTCTGCTTAGGAAACTGACAAGAACAGTAGCTCCTCTTCAGTCCAATACACTGTACTTTCTGGGAACAGACCCGAGTGCTCTTTGCACTGTGTATGTCAAAGGGAGTACAATAGTGACTCTTCTTACCGAAAACAACTCTAGCTCATAGGACCAGAAACTGCATGTGTATTTGAACTCCATTTAGGACTGGGAAACAAACGCAAGCTCGCCTTACAAGAAACACACTCTGCTTTTGAGAAAAGAGCACACTCTTCTACTCTACTGTGTTTCCTATAGGACCAGAACAGTGAGCTTGCTCAGAACAAAAGAACTGTGCTTCCTACACACACGGCCATATCTAGTTCAACTCTGCTTAGGAAACTGACGAGAACAGTAGATCCTCCTCAGTCCAATACACTGTACTTGCTGGGAACAGACGCGAGTGCTATTTGCACTGTGTACAGCAATGGGAGCACAACAGTGACTCTTCTTACCAGAAAACAACTCTGGCTCATAGGACCAGAAACTGCATTTTATTCAACTCCCCTTAGGACTGGGAAACAAACGCTAGCTCGCCTTACAAGAAACACACTCTGCTTTTGAGAAAAGAGCACTCTTCTACTCTACTGTGTTTCCTATAGTGCCAGAACATTGAGCTTGCTCAGAAAAAAAGAACTGTGCTTCCTACACACACGGGCCATATCTAGTTCAACTCTGCTTAGGAAACTGACAAGAACAGTAGCTCCTCTTCAGTCCAATACACTGTACTTGTTGGGAACAGACTCGAGTGCTATTTGCACTGTGTATGGCAATGGGAGCACAATAGTGACTCTTCTTACCAGAAAACAACTCTTGCTCATAGGACCAGAAACTACATGTGATTCAACTCCATTTAGGACTGGGAAACAAACGCTAGCTCGCCTTACAAGAAACACACTCTGCTTTTGAGAAAAGAGCACTCTTCTACTCTATTGTGTTTCCTATGGTGTCTGAACAGAGAGCTTGCTAAGAACAAAAGAACTGTGCTTCCTATATCCGGGCCATATCTAGTTCAACTCTGCTTAGGAAACTGACAAAAGAAGTAGCTCCTCTTCAGTCCAATACACTGCAGTTGCTGGGAACAGACGCCAGTGCTATTTGCCATGTGCATGACAATGGGAGCGCAATAGTGACTCTTCTTACCAGAAAAAACTCTTGCTCGTAAGACCAGAAAATACATGTGATTCAACTCTATTTAGGACTGGGAAACAAACGCTAGCTCGCCTTACAAGAAACACACTCTGCTTTTGAGAAAAGAGCACTCTTCTACACTACTGTGTTTCCTATAGGGCCAGAACAGTGAGCTTTCTCAGAACAAAAGAACTGTGCTTCCTACACACATGGGCCATATCTAGTTCAATTCTGCTTAGGAAACTGACAAGAACAGTAGCTCCTCTTCAGTCCAATACACTGTACTTGTTGGGAACAGACGCGAGTGCTATTTGCATTGTGTATGGCAAAGGGAGAGCAATAGTGACTCTTCTTACCAGAAAACAACTCTCGCTCGTAAGACCAGAAACTGCATGTGTATTTCAACTCCATTTAGGACTGGGAAACAAATGCTAGCTCGCCTTTCAAGAAACACACTCTGCTTTTGAGAAAAGAGCACTCTTCTACTCTACTGTGTTTCCTATGGGGTTCAAACAGTGAGCTTGCTCAGAACAAAGGGACTGTGCTTACTACACACACGGGCCATATCTATTTCAACTCTGCTTAGGAAACTGAAAAGAACAGTAGCTCCTCTTCAGACCAATACACTGTACTTGCGTTAAAC
This sequence comes from Peromyscus eremicus, assembly GCF_949786415.1. Taxonomy (NCBI): domain Eukaryota; kingdom Metazoa; phylum Chordata; class Mammalia; order Rodentia; family Cricetidae; genus Peromyscus; species Peromyscus eremicus. The sequence continues at coordinate 58,845 of NW_026735029.1, read as the reverse complement.
AAACGCGAGTGCTATTTGTACTGTGTATGGCAATGGGAGCCCAATAGTGACTCTTCTTACCAGAAAACAACTCTTGCTCGAAGGACCAAAACTGCATTTGATTCAACTCCATTTAGGACTGAGAAACAAACGCTAGCTCGACTTACAAGAAACACACTCTGCTTTTGAGAAAAGAGCACTTTTCTACTCTACTGTGTTTCCTATAGGGCCAGAACAGTGAGATTGCTCAGAACAAAAGAACTGTGCTTCCTACACACATGGGCCATATCTAGTTCAATTCTGCTTAGGAAACTGACAAGAACAGTAGCTCCTCTTCAGACAAATACACTGTACTTGCTGGGAACAGACGCCAGTGCTATTTGCCCTGTGTATGACAATGGGAGCGCAATAGTGACTCTTCTTACCACAAAACAACTCTTGCTCTTAGGACCAGAAACTGCATGTGATTCAACTCCATTTAGGATTGGGAAACAAACGCTACCTCGCCTTACAAGAAAATCACTCTGCTTTTGAGAAAAGAGCACTCTTCTACTCTACTGTGTTTGCTATAGGGCCAGAACAGTGAGCTTGCTCAGAAGAAAAGAACTGTGCTTCCTACACACACGGGCCATGTCTAGTTCAAGTCTGCTTAGGAAACTGACAAGAACAGTAGCTCCTCTTCAGTCCAATACACTGTACTTGCTGGGAACAGACGCGAGTGCTATTTGCACTCTGTACAGCAATGGGAGCGCAATAGTTACTCTTCTTACCACAAAACAACTCTTGCTCGTAGGACCAGAAACTGAATGTCATTCAACTCCATTTAGGACTGGGAAAGAAATGCTAGCTCGCCTTACAAGAAACATACTCTTCTTTTTGAGGAAAGTGCACTCTTCAACTCTTCTGTGTTTTCTATGGGGTCCGAACAGTGAGCTTGCTGCGAACAAAAGAACTGTGCTTCCTACACACTCGTGCCATATCTAATTCAACTCTGCTTAGGAAAATGACAAGAACAGTAGGGCCTCTTCAGCCCAATACACTGTACTTGCTGGGAACAGACGCCAGTGCTATTTGTGCTATTTGCCCTGTGTATGACAATGGGAGCGCAATAGTGACTCTTCTTACCAGAAAACAACTCTTGCTCGTGGGACCAGAAACTGCATGTGATTCAACTCCATTTAGGATTGGGAAACAAACGCTAGCTCGCCTTACAAGAAACACATTCTGCTTTTGAGAATAGGGCACACATCTACTCTACTGTGTTTCCTATGGGGTCCAAACAGTGAGCTTGCTCAGAACAGAAGAACTGTGCTTCCTACACACACGGGCCATATCTAGTTCAACTCTGCTTAGGAAACTGACAAGAACAGTAGCTCCTCTTCAGTCCAATACACTGTACTTGCTGGGAACAGACGCGAGTGCTATTTGCACTCTGTACAGCAATGGGAGCGCAATAGTTACTCTTCTTACCACAAAACAACTCTTGCTCGTAGGACCAGAAACTGAATGTCATTCAACTCCATTTAGGACTGGGAAAGAAATGCTAGCTCGCCTTACAAGAAACATACTCTTCTTTTTGAGGAAAGTGCACTCTTCAACTCTTCTGTGTTTTCTATGGGGTCCGAACAGTGAGCTTGCTGCGAACAAAAGAACTGTGCTTCCTACACACTCGTGCCATATCTAATTCAACTCTGCTTAGGAAAATGACAAGAAGAGTAGGGCCTCTTCAGCCCAATACACTGTACTTGCTGGGAACAGACGCCAGTGCTATTTGTGCTATTTGCCCTGTGTATGACAATGGGAGCACAATAGTGACTCTTCTTACCAGAAAACAACTCTTGCTCGTGGGACCAGAAACTGCATGTGATTCAACTCCCTTTAGGATTGGGAAACAAACGCTAGCTCGCCTTACAAGAAACACATTCTGCTTTTGAGAATAGGGCACACATCTACTCTACTGTGTTTCCTATGGGGTCCAAACAGTGAGCTTGCTCAGAACAGAAGAACTGTGCTTCCTACACACACGGGCCATATCTAGTTCAACTCTGCTTAGGAAACTGACAAGAACAGTAGCTCCTCTTCAGTCCAATACACTGTACTTGCTGGGAACAGACGCGAGTGCTATTTGCACTGTGTATGGCAATGGGAGTGCAAAAGTGACTTTCCTTACCAGAAAAAAACTCTTGCTCATAGGACCTGAAAATGATGGGTTTCATCTCCATTTAGCACTGGGAAACAAACGCTAGCTCGCCTTACAAGAAACACACTCTGCTTTTGAGGAAAGAGCACGCTTCTTCTCTACTGTGTTTCCTATAGGGCCAGAACAGTGAGCTTGCTGAGTACAAAAGAACTGTGCTTCCTACACACACCGGCCATATCTAGTTCAACTCTGATTAGAAAACTGACAAGAACAGTAGATCCTCTTCAGTCCAATACACTGTACTTGCTGGGAACAGACGCAAGGGCTGTTTGCACTGTGTATGGCATAGGGAGCGCAATAGTGATTCTTCTAACCAGAAAACAACTCTTGCTCGTAGGACCAGAAACTGCGCGTGTATTTGAACTCCATTTAGGACTGGGAACCAAATGCTAGCTCGCCTTACAAGAAACACACTCTGCTTTTGAGAAAAGAGCACCTGTCTACTCTACTGTGTTTCCTATGGGGTTCGAACAGTGAGCTTGCTCCGAACAAAAGAACTGTGCTTCCTAAACACATGGGCCATATCTAGTTCAACTCTGCTTAGGAAACTGACAAGAACAGTAGCTCCTCTTCAGTCCAATACACTGTACTTGCTGGGAACAGATGCGAGTGCTATTTGCACTGTGTATGGCAATGGGAGCGCAATAGTGTCTTTCCTTACTTGAAAGCAACTCTTGCGTGTAAGACCAAAAACAAAAGGACTGTGCTTACTACACACACGGGCCATATCTATTTCAACTCTGCTTAGGAAACTGACAAGAACAGTATCCTTTCTTCAGTCCAATACACTCTACTTGCTGGGAACAGACGCGAGTGCTATTTGCACTGTGTATGGCAAAGGGAACACAATAGTGACTCTTCTTACCAGAAAACAACTCTTGCTCTTAGGACCAGAAACTGAATGTGATTCAACTCCACTTAGGACTGGGAAACAAACGCTAGCTCGCCTTACAAGAAACACGCTTTGCTTTGAGAAAAGGGCACACTTCTACTCTACTGTGTTTCCTATGGGGTCCAAACAGTGAGCTTGCTCAGAACAAAAGAACTGTGCTTCCTACACACACCGGCCATATCTAGTTCAACTCTGATTAGAAAACTGACAAGAACAGTAGATCCTCTTCAGTCCAATACACTGTACTTGCTGGGAACAGACGCCAGTGCTATTTGCACTGTGAATGACAATAGGAGCGCAATAGTGACTCTTCTTACCAGAAAACAACTCTTGCTAGTAGGACCAGAAACTGCATGTGATTCAACTCCATTTAGGACTAGGAAACAAACGCTAGCTAGCCTTACAAGAAACACACTCTGCTTTTGAGAAAAGAGCACTCTTCCACTCTACTGTGTTTTCTATAGGCCCAGAACATTGAGCTTGCTCAGAACAAAAGAACTGTGCTTCCTACACACACGGGCCATATCTAGTTCAACTCTGCTTAGGAAACTGACAAGAACAGTAGCTACTCTTCAGTCCAATACACTGTACTTGCTAGGAAAAGACGCGAGTGCTATTTGCACTGTGTATGGCAAAGGGAGCGCAATAGTGACTCTTCTTACAAGAAAACAACTCTTGCTCGTAGGACGAAAAACTGCATTTGATTTAACTCCATTTAGGACTGGGAAACAGACCCAAGCTCGCCTTACAAGAAACACACTCTGCTTTTGAGAAAAGAGCACTCTTCTACTCTACTGTGTTTCCTATGGGGTCCGAACAGTGAGCTTGCTGAGAACAAAAGAACTGTGCTTCCTACACACACGGGCCATATCTAGTTCAACTCTGCTTAGGAAACTCAGAAGAACAGTAGCTCCTCTTCAGTCCAATACACTGTACTTGCTGGGAACAGACGCGAGGGCTATTTGCACTGTGTATGGCAAAGGGAGCCCAATAGTGACTCTTCTTACCAGAAAACAATTCTTGCTCTTAGGACCAGAAACTGCATGTGATTCAGCTCCATTTAGGACTGGGAAACAAACGCTAGCTCGCCTTACACGAAACACACTCTGCTTTTTAGAAAAGAGCACTCTTCTACTCTACTGTGTTTCCTATAGGGCCAGAACAGTGAGCTTGCTCAGAACAAAAGAACTGTGCTTCCTACACACACGGGCGATATCTAGTTCAACTCTGCTTTGGAAACTGACGAGGACAGTACCTCCTCTTCATTCCAATACACTGTACTTGCTGGGAACAGACACCAGTGCGATTTGCACTGTGTATGGCAATGGGAACGCAATAGTGACTCTTCTTACCAGAAAACAACTCTTTCTCGTAGGACCAGAAACTACATGTGATTCAACTCCATTTAGGACTGGGAAACAAACACTAGCTCGCCTTACAAGAAACACATTCTGCTTTTGAGAAAAGAGCACTCTTCTACTCTACTGTGTTTCCTGTAGTGCCAGAACAGTGAGCTTGCTCAGAACAAAAGAACTGTGCTTCCTACACACGACTCATATCTAGTTCAACTCTGCTTAGGAAACTGACAAGAACAGTAGCTCCTCTTCAGTCCAATACACTGTACTTGCTCGGAACAGACGCCAGGGCTATTTGCACTGTGTATGGCAAAGGGAGTGCAATAGTGACTCTTCTAACCAGAAAACAACTCTTGCTCGTAGGACCAGAAACTGCATGTGTATTTGAACTCCATTTAGGACTGGGAAACAAACGCTAGCTCGCCTTACAAGAAACACACTCTGCTTTTGAGAAAAGAGCACTCTTCTACTCTACTGTGTTTCCTATGGGGTCCTAACAGTGAGCTTGCTCAGAACAAAAGAACTGTGCTTCCTACACACACCGGCCATATCTACTTCAACTCTGATTAGAAAACTGACAAGAACAGTAGATCCTCTTCAGTCCAATACACTGTACTTGCTGGGAACAGACGCCAGTGCTATTTGCACTGTGAATAACAATGGGAGCGCAATAGTGACTCTTCTTACCAGAAAACAACTCTTGCTAGTAGGACCAGAAACTGCATGTGATTCAACTCCATTTAGGACTAGGAAACAAACGCTAGCTAGCCTTACAAGAAACACACTCTGCTTTTGAGAAAAGAGCACTCTTCCACTCTACTGTGTTTTCTATAGGCCCAGAACAGTGAGCTTGCTCAGAACAAAAGAACTGTGCTTCCTACACACACGGGCCATATCTAGTTCAACTCTGCTTAGGAAACTGACAAGAACAGTAGCTACTCTTCAATACACTGTACTTGCTAGGAAAAGACGCGAGTGCTATTTGTACTGTGTATGGCAAAGGGAGCGCAATAGTGACTCTTCTTACCAGAAAACAACTCTTGCTCGTAGGACGAAAAACTGCATTTGATTCAACTCCATTTAGGACTGGGAAACAGACCCAAGCTCGCCTTACAAGAAACACACTCTGCTTTTGAGAAAAGAGCACTCTTCTACTCTACTGTGTTTCCTATGGGGTCCGAACAGTGAGCTTGCTGAGAACAAAAGAACTGTGCTTCCTACACACACGGGCCATATCTAGTTCAACTCTGCTTAGGAAACTCAGAAGAACAGTAGCTCCTCTTCAGTCCAATACACTGTACTTGCTGGGAACAGACGCGAGGGCTATTTGCACTGTGTATAGCAAAGGGAGCCCAATAGTGGCTCTTCTTACCAGAAAACAACTCTTGCTCTTAGGACCAGAAACTGCATGTGATTCAGCTCCGTTTAGGACTGGGAAACAAACGCTAGCTCGCCTTACACGAAACACACTCTGCTTTTTAGAAAAGAGCACTCTTCTACTCTACTGTGTTTCCTATAGGGCCAGAACAGTGAGCTTGCTCAGAACAAAAGAACTGTGCTTCCTACACACAGGGGCGATATCTAGTTCAACTCTGCTTTGGAAACTGACGAGAACAGTACCTCCTCTTCATTCCAATACACTGTACTTGCTGGGAACAGACACCAGTGCGATTTGCACTGTGTATGGCAATGGGAACGCAATAGTGACTCTTCTTACCAGAAAACAACTCTTTCTCGTAGGACCAGAAACTACATGTGATTCAACTCCATTTAGGACTGGGAAACAAACACTAGCTCGCCTTACAAGAAACACATTCTGCTTTTGAGAAAAGAGCACTCTTCTACTCTACTGTGTTTCCTGTAGTGCCAGAACAGTGAGCTTGCTCAAAACAAAAGAACTGTGCTTCCTACACACGAGCCATATCTAGTTCAACTCTGCTTAGGAAACTGACAAGAACAGTAGCTCCTCTTCAGTCCAATACACTGTACTTGCTCGGAACAGACGCCAGGGCTATTTGCACTGTGTATGGCAAAGGGAGTGCAATAGTGACTCTTCTAACCAGAAAACAACTCTTGCTCGTAGGACCAGAAACTGCATGTGTATTTGAACTCCATTTAGGACTGGGAAACAAACGCTAGCTCGCCTTACAAGAAACACACTCTGCTTTTGAGAAAAGAGCACTCTTCTACTCTACTGTGTTTCCTATGGGGTCCGAACAGAGAGCTTGCTCAGAACAAAAGAACTGTGCTTCGTACATCCGGGCCATATCTAGTTCAACTCTGCTTAGGAAAATGACAAGAGAATTAGCTCCTCTTCAGTCCAATACACTGTACTTGCTGGGAACAGATGCGAGTGCTATTTGCACTGTGTATGGCAATGGGAGCGCAATAGTGTCTTTCCTTACTTGAAATCAACTCTTGCGTGTAAGACCAAAAACTGCATGTGATTCAAGTCCATTTAGGACTGGGAAACAAACGCTAGCTTGCCTCATAAGAAACAAAATCTGCATTTGAGGAAAGAGCACTATTCTACTCTACTGTGTTTCCTATGGTGTCCGAACAGTGAGCTTGCTCAGAACAAAAGAACTGTGCTTCCTACACACACGGGCCATATCTAGTTCAACTCTGCTTAGGAAACTGACAAGAGCAGTATCCTTTCTTCCATCCAATACACTCTACTTGCTGGGAACAGACGCGAGTGCTATTTGCACTGTGTATGGCAAAGGGAGCGCAATAGTGACTCTTCTTATCAGAAAACAACTCTTGCTCTTAGGACCAGAAACTGCATTTGATTCAACTCCACTTAGGACTGGGAAACAAACACTAGCTCACCTTACAAGAAACACGCTCTGCTTTGAGAAAAGTGCACACTTCTACTCTACTGTGGTTTTTATGGGGTCCTAACAGTGAGCTTGCTCAGAACAAAGAACGGTGCTACCTACACACACCGGCCATTTCTAGTTCAACTCTGCGTAGGAAACTGAACAGAACAGTAGATCCTCTTCAGTCCAATACACTGTATCTGCTGGGAACAGAAGCCAGTGCTATTTGCCCTGTGAATGACAATGGGAGCGCAATAGTGACTCTTCTTGCCAGAAAACAACTCTAGCTCATAGGACCAGAAACTGCATGTGACTCAACTCCATTTAGGATTGGGAAACAAACGCTAGCTCATCTTACAAGAAACACACTCTGCTTTTGAGAATAGGACACACATCTACACTACTGTATTTCCTATGGGGTCCAAACAGTGTGATTGCTCAGAACAAAAAAAACTGTGCTTTCTACACACACGGGTCATATCTAGTTCAACTCTGCTTAGGAAACTGACAAGAACAGTAGCTCCTCTTCATTCCAATACACTGTACTTGCTCGGAACAGACGCAACGGCTGTTTGCACTGTATATTGCAATGGGAGCGCAATAGTGACTTTCCTTACCAGAAAACAGCTCTTTTTCGTAGGACATTAAACTGCATGTGATTCAACTCCATTTAGGACTGGGGAAAAAAACGCTAGCTCACCTTACAAGAAACACACTCTGCTTTTGAGAAAAGAGCACTCTTCTACTCTACTGTGTTTCCTATGGGGTTCGAACAGTGAGCTTTCTCAGAACAAAAGAACTGTGCTTCCTACACACACGGGCCATATATAGTTCAACTCTGCTTAGGAAACTGACAAGAACAGTAGCTCCTCTTCAGTCCAATACACTGTACTTGCTGGGAAAAGACACGAGTGCTATTTGTACTGTGTATGGCAATGGGAGCACAACAGTGACTCTTCTTACCAGAAAACAACTCTTGCTCGTAGGACCAAAAACTGCATTTGATTCAACTCCATTTAGAACTGGGAAACAAACGCTAGCTCGCCTTACAAGAAACACACTCTGCTTTTGAGAAAAGAGCACTCTTCTACTTTACTGTGTTTCCTATAGGGCTTGAACAATGAGCTTGCTCAGAACAAAAGAAATGTGCTTCCTACACACACGGTCCATATCTAGTTCAACTCTGCTTAGGAAACTGACAAGAACAGTAGCTCCTCTTCAGTCCAATACACTGTACTTACTGGGAACAGACGCGAGTGCTATTTGCACTGTGTACGGCAAGGGGGCACAATAGTGACTCTTCTTGCCAGAAAACAACTCCTGCTCTTAGGACCAGAAACTGCATTTGTTTCAATCCACTTAGGACTGGGAAACAAACGCTAGCTTGCCTTACAGGAAACTCGCTCCTCTTTTGAGAATAGGGCACACATCTTCTCTACTGTGTTTCCTATGGGGTCCAAACAGTGAGCTTGCCCAGAACAAAAGATTTGTGCTTCCTACACACAGGGGTCTTATCTAGTTCAACTCTGCATAGGAAATTGACAAGAACAGTAGCTTCTCTTCAGTCCAAAACACTGTACTTGCTGGGAACAGACGCGGGTGCTATTTGCACTGTGTATGGCAATGGGAGCGCAATAGTGACTTTCCTTACCAGAAAACAACTCTTGCTCGTAGGACCTGAAACTGCATGTGATTCAACTCCATTTAGGATGGGGAAACAAACGCTAGCTCGCCTTACAAGAAATACACTCTGCTTTTGAGAAATAAGCACTATTCTACTCACCTGTGTTTCCTATAGGGCCAAAATAGTGAGCTTGCTCAGAACAAAAGAACTGTGCTTCCTACAGACTCGCGCCATATCTAATTCAAATCTGCTTAGGAAAATGACAAGAACAGTAGCTCCTCTTCAGCCCAATACACTGTACTTGCTAGGAACAGATCCGAGTGCTATTTGCACTGTGTATGGCAATGGGAGCGCAATAGTGACTTTCCTTAACAGAAAACAACTCTTGCGTGTAGGACTGAAAACGGCATGTGATTCAACTCCATTTAGAACTTGGAAACAAACGCTAGCTCACCTTACAAGAAACACACTCTGCTTTTGAGAAAACAGCACTCTTCTACTCTATTGTGTTTTCTATAGCGCCAGAACAGTGACCTTGCTGAGTACAAAAGAACTGTGCTTCCTACACACATGGGCCATATCTAGTTCAACTCTGCTTAGGAACCTGACAAGAACAGTAGCTCCTCTTCAGTCCAATACACTGTACATGCTGGGAACAGACGACAGTGCTATTTGCCCTGTGTATGACAATGGGAGCACAATAGTGACTCTTATTTCCAGAAAAAACTCTTGCTCGTACTTTCAGAAACTGCATGTGATTCAACTCCATTTAGGACTAGAAAACAAATGCTAGCTCGCCTTACAAGAAACACGCTCTGCTTTTTAGAATAGGGCACACATCTACTCTACTGTGTTTCCTATGGGTTCCAAAAAGTGAGCTTGCTCAGAACAAAAGAACTGTGATTCCTACACACACGGGTCATATCTAGTTGAACTCTGCTTAGGAAACTGACAAGAACAGTAGCTCCTCTTCAGTCCAATACACTGTACTTGCTGGGAACAGACGCCAGTGCTATTTGCACTGTGTATGACAATGGGAGCACAATAGTGACTCTTCTTACCACAAAACAATTCTTGCTCGTAGGACCAGAAACTGCATGTGATTCAACTCCATTTAGGACTGGGAAACAAAGCTAGCTTGCTTTACAAGAAACACACTCTGCTTTTGTGGAAAGAGCCCTCTTCTACTCTACTGTGTTTCCTATAGGACCAGAACAGTGAGCTTGCTGAGTACAAAAGAACTGTGCTTCCTATACACATGGGCCATATCTAGTTCAACTCGGCTTAGGATCCTGACAAGAACAGTAGATCCTCTTCAGTCCAATACACGGTACATGCTGGGAACAGACTCCAGTGCTATTTGCCCTGTGTATGACCATGGGAGCGCAACAGTTACTCTTATTTCCAGAAAAAACTCTTGCTCGTAGGACCAGAAACTGCATGTGATTCAACTCCATTTAGGACTGGGAAACAAAAGCTAGCTCGCCTTACGAGAAACACACTCTGCTTTTGAGAAAAGAGCACTCTTCTACTCTACTGTGTTTTCTATGGGGTCTGAACAGTGAGCTTGCTGAGAACAAAGAACTGTGCTTCGTACACACACAGGCGATATCTAGTTCAACTCTGCTTAGGAAACTGACAAGAACAGTAGCTTCTTTCAGTCCAATACACTGTACTTGCTGGGAACAGACACAACGGCTGTTTGCACTGTGTTTGGCAAAGGAAGCGCAATAGTGACTCTTCTAACCAGAAAACAATTCTTGCTCGTAGGACCAGAAACTGCATGTGTATTTGAACTCCATTTAGGACTGGGAAACAAATGCTAGCTCGCCTTACAAGAAACACACTCTGCTTTTGAGAAAAGAGCACCCGTCTACTCTACTGTGTTTCCTATGGGGTTCGAACAGTGAGCTTGCTCAGAACAAAAGAACTGTGCTTCCTACACACACGGGCCATATCTAGTTCAACTCTGCTTAGGAAACTGACAAGAACAGTAGCTCCTCTTCAGTCCAATACACTGTACTTGCTAGAAACAGAAGCGAGTGCTATTTGTACTGTGTATGGCAATGGGAGCGCAATAATGACTCTTCTTAACAGAAAACAACTCTTGCTCTTAGGACCAAAAACTGCATTTGATTCAACTCCATTTAGGACTGGGAAACAAACGCTAGCTCGCCTTACAAGAAACACACTCTGCTTTTGAGAAAAGAGCATTCTTCTACTCTACTGTGTTTGCTATAGGGACAGAACAGTGAGCTTGCTCAGAACAAAAGAACTGTGCTTCCTACACACACGGCCATATCTAGTTCAATTCTGCTTAGGAAACTGACAAGAACAGTAGCTCCTCTTCAGTCCAATACACTGTACTTTCTGGGAACAGACCCGAGTGCTCTTTGCACTGTGTATGTCAAAGGGAGTAAAATAGTGACTCTTCTTACCGAAAACAACTCTAGCTCATAGGACCAGAAAGTGCATGTGTATTTGAACTCCATTTAGGACTGGGAAACAAATGCTAGCTCGCCTTACAAGAAACATACTCTGCTTTTGAGAAAAGAGCACTCTTCTACTCTACTGTGTTTGCTATGGGGTTCGAACACTGAGCTTGCTCAGAACAAAAGAACTGTGCTTCCTACACACACAGGCCATATCTAGTTCAACTCTGCTTAGGAAACTGACAAGAACAGTAGCTCCTCTTCAGTTCAATACACTGTACTTGCTGGGAACAGACGCGAGGGCTATTTGCACTGTGTATGGCAATGGGAGCACAATAGTGACTCTTCTTACCAGAAAACAACTCTTGCTCTTAGGAACAGAAACTGCATTTGATTCAATCCACTTAGTACTGGGAAACAAATGCTAGCTTTCCTTAGAAGAAACACGCTCTGCTTTTGAGAATAGGGCACACATCTTCTCTACTGTGTTTCCTATGGGGTCCAAACAGTGAGCTTGCTCAGAACAAAAGAATTTTGCTTAATACACACACGGGTCATATCTAGTTCAACTCTGCTTAGGAAACTGACAAGAACAGTAGCTCCTCTTCAGTCCAATACACTGTACTTGCTGGGAACAGACGCGAGTGCTATTTGTACTGTGTATGGCAATGGGAGCGCAATAATGACTTTCCTTACCAGAAAACAACTCTTGCTCGTAGGACCTGAAACTGCATGTGATTCAACTCCATTTAGGACGGGGAAACAAACGCTAGCTTGCCTTACAAGAAATACACTCTGCTTTTGAGAAATAAGCACTATTCTACTCACCTGTGTTTCCTATAGGGCCAAAATAGTGAGCTTGCTCAGAACAAAAGAACTGTGCTTCCTACACACTCGCGCCATATCTAATTCAAATCTGCTTAGGAAAATGACAAGAACAGTAGCTCCTCTTCAGCCCAATACACTGTACTTGCTAGGAACAGATCCGAGTGCTATTTGCACTGTGTATGGCAATGGGAGCGCAATAGTGACTTTCCTTAACAGAAAACAACTCTTGCGTGTAGGACTGAAAACTGCATGTGATTCAACTCCATTTAGAACTTGGAAACAAACGCTAGCTCGCCTTACAAGAAACACACTCTGCTTTTGAGAAAACAGCACTCTTCTACTCTATTGTGTTTCCTGTAGCGCCAGAACAGTGACCTTGCTGAGTACAAAAGAACTGTGCTTCCTACACACATGGGCCATATCTAGTTCAACTCTGCTTAGGAACCTGACAAGAACAGTAGCTCCTCTTCAGTCCAATACACTGTACATGCTGGGAACAGACGACAGTGCTATTTGCCCTGTGTATGACAATGGGAGCGCAATAGTGACTCTTATTGCCAGAAAAAACTCTTGCTCGTAGTTTCAGAAACTGCATGTGATTCAACTCCATTTAGGACTAGAAAACAAATGCTAGCTCGCCTTACAAGAAACACGCTCTGCTTTTTAGAATAGGGCACACATCTACTCTACTGTGTTTCCTATGGGTTCCAAAAAGTGAGCTTGCTCAGAACAAAAGAACTGTGATTCCTGCACACACGGGTCATATCTAGTTGAACTCTGCTTAGGAAACTGACAAGAACAGTAGCTCCTCTTCAGTCCAATACACTGTACCTGCTGGGAACAGACGCCAGTGCTATTTGCACTGTGTATGACAATGGGAGCACAATAGTGACTCTTCTTACCACAAAACAATTCTTGCTCATAGGACCAGAAACTGCATGTGATTCAACTCCATTTAGGACTGGGAAACAAAGCTAGCTTGCCTTACAAGAAACACTCTCTGCTTTTGTGGAAAGAGCCCTCTTCTACTCTACTGTGTTTCCTATAGGGCCAGAACAGTGAGCTTGCTGAGTACAAAAGAACTGTGCTTCCTATACACATGGGCCATATCTAGTTCAACTCTGCTTAGGATCCTGACAAGAACAGTAGATCGTCTTCAGTACAATACACTGTACATGCTGGGAACAGACGCCAGTGCTATTTGCCCTGTGTATGACCATGGGAGCGCAACAGTTACTCTTATTTCCAGAAAAAACTCTTGGTCGTAGGACCAGAAACTGCATGTGATTCAACTCCATTTAGGACTGGGAAACAAAAGCTAGCTCGCCTTATGAGAAACACACTCTGCTTTTGAGAAAAGAGCACTCTTCTACTCTACTGTGTTTTCTATGGGGTCCGAACAGTGAGCTTGCTGAGAACAAAGAACTGTGCTTCGTACACATACGGGCGATATCTAGTTCAACTCTGCTTAGGAAACTGACAAGAACAGTAGCTTCTTTAAGTCCAATACACTGTACTTGCTGGGAACAGACACAACGGCTGTTTGCACTGTGTATGGCAAAGGAAGCGCTATAGTGACTCTTCTAACCAGAAAACAATTCTTGCTCGTAGGACCAGAAACTGCATGTGTATTTGAACTCCATTTAGGACTGGGAAACAAATGCTAGCTCGCCTTACAAGAAACACACTCTGCTTTTGAGAAAAGAGCACCTGTCTACTCTACTGTGTTTCCTATGGGGTTCGAACAGTGAGCTTGCTCAGAACAAAAGAACTGTGCTTCCTACACACACGGGCCATATCTAGTTCAACTCTGCTTAGGAAACTGACAAGAACAGTAGCTCCTCTTCAGTCCAATACACTGTACTTGCTAGAAACAGAAGCGAGTGCTATTTGTACTGTGTATGGCAATGGGAGCGCAATAGTTACTCTTCTTACCAGAAAACAACTCTTGCTCGTAGGACCAAAAACTGCATTTGATTCAACTCCATTTAGGACTGGGAAACAAACGCTAGCTTGCCTTACAAGAAACACACTCTGCTTTTGAGAAAAGAGCACTCTTTTACTCTACTGTGTTTCCTATGGGGTTCGAACACTGAGCTTGCTCAGAACAAAATAACTGTGCTTCCTACACACACAGGCCATATCTAGTTCAACTCTGCTTAGGAAACTGACAAGAACAGTAGCTCATCTTCAGTTCAATACACTGTATTTGCTGGGAACAGACGCGAGGGGTATTTGCACTGTGTACGGCAATGGGAGCACAATAGTGACTCTTCTTACCAGAAAACAACTCTTGCTCTTAGGAACAGAAACTGCATTTGATTCAATCCACTTAGGACTGGAAAACAAATGCTAGCTTGCCTTACAAGAAACACGCTCTGCTTTTGAGAATAGGGCACACATCTTCTCTACTGTGTTTCCTATGGGGTCCAAACAGTGAGCTTGCTCAGAAAAAAAGAATTTTGCTTAATACACACACGGGTCATATCTAGTTCAACTCTGCTTAGGAAACTGACAAGAACAGTAGCTCCTCTTCAGTCCAATACACTGTACTTGCTGGGAACAGACGCGAGTGCTATTTGTACTGTGTATGGCAATTGGAGCACAATAGTGACTCTTCATACCAGAAAACAACTCTTGCTCGTAGGACCAGAACTTGCATGTGATTCAACTCCATTTAGGATTGGGAAACAAACGCTAGCTCGCCTTACAAGAAACACACTCTGCTTTTGAGAATAGGGCACACATCTACTCTACTGTGTTTCCTATAGGGCGAGAACAGTGAGCATGCTCAGAACAAAAGAACTGTGCTTCCTACACACACGGGCCATATCTAGTCCAACTCTGCTTAGGAAACTGACGAGAACAGTAGCTCCTCTTCAGTCCAATACACTGTAATTACTGGGTACAAACGCGAGTGCTATTTGCACTGTGTATGGCAATGGCAGCGCAATAGTGACTCTTCTTACCAGAAAACAACTCTTGCTCGTAGGAACCAAAACTGCATTTGATTCAACTCCATTTAGGACTGGGAAACAAACGCTAGCTCGCCTTAGAAGAAACACACTCTGCTTTTGAGAAAAGAGCACTTTTCCACTCTACTGTTTTTCCTATATGGCCAGAACAGTGAACTTGCTCAGAACTAAAGAATTTTGCTTCCTACACACGGGCCATATCTAGTTCAATTCTGCTTAGGAAACTGACAAGAACAGTAGATCCTCTTCAGTCCAATACACTGTACTTGCTGGGAACAGACGCCAGTGCTATTTGCCCTGTGTATGACAATGGGAGCGCAATAGTGACTCTTCTTACCAGAAAACAACTCTAGCTCATAGGACCAGAAACTGCATGGGACACAACTCCATTTAGGATTGGGAAACAAACGCTAGCTCGTTTTACAAGAAACACACTCTGCTTTTGAGAATAGGGCACACATCTATTCTACTGTGTTTCCTATGGTGTCCAAACAGTGTGCTTGCTCAGAACAAAAGAAATGTGCTTCCTACACACACGGTCCATATCTAGTTCAACTCTGCTTAGGAAACTGACAAGAACAGTATCTCCTCTTCAGTCCAATACACTGTACTTACTGGGACAGACGCGAGGGCTATTTGCACTGTGTAGGGCAAGGGGGCACAATAGTGACTCTTCTTGCCAGAAAACAACTCTTGCTCTTAGGACCAGAAACTGCATTTGAATCAATCCACTTAGGACTGGGAAACAAACGCTAGCTCGCCTTACAAGAAACATGCTCTGCTTTTGAGAATAGGGCACACATCTACTCTACTGTGTTTCCTATGGGGTCCAAACAGTGAGCTTGCTCAGAACAAAAGATTTGTGCTTCCTACACACACGGGCCACATCTAGTTCAACTCTGCTTAGGAAACTGACAAGAACAGTAGCTTCTCTTCAGTCCAATACACTGTACTTGCTGGGAACAGACGCGAGTGCTATTTGCACTGTGTATGGCAATGGGAGTGCAATAGTGATTTTCCTTACCAGAAAACAACTCTTGCTTGTAGGACCTGAAACTGCATGTGATTCAACTCCATTTAGGACTGCGGAAGAAACGCTAGCTCGCCTTACAAGAAACACACTCTGCTTTTGAGGAAAGAGCACTCTTCTACTCTACTGTGTTTTCTATAGGGCCAGAACAGTGAGCTTGCTGAGTACAAAAGAACTGTGCTTACTACACACATGGGCCATATCTAGTTCAACTCTGCTTAGGAACCTGACAAGAACAGTAGACCCTCTTCAGTCCAATACACTGTACATGCTGGGAACAGAGGCAAGTGCTCTTTGTACTGTGTATGGCAAAGGGAGCCCAATAGTGACTCTTCTTACCAGAAAACTCCTCTTGCTCATAGGACCAAAAACTGCATGTGACTCAACTCCATTTAGGACTGGGAAACAAACGCTAGCTCGCCTTACAAGAAACACACTCTGTTTTTGAGAAAATAGCACTCTTCTACTCTACTGTGTTGCCTATAGGGCAAGAACAGTGAGATTGCTCAGAACAAAGAACTGTGCTTCCTACACACACAGGCCCTATCTTGTTCAATTCTGCTTAGGAAACTGACAAGAACAGTAGAACCTCTTCAGTCCAATACACTGTACATACTGGCAACAGATGCCAGTGCTATTTGCCGTGTGTGTGAAAATGGGAGCGCAATAGTGACTCTTCTTACCAGAAGACAACTCTTGCTCGTATGACCAGAAACTGCATGTGATTCAACTCCATTTAGGACTGGGAAACAAACGCTAGCTCGCCTTATAAGAAACACACTCTACTATTGAGAAAAGAGCACTCTTCCACTCTACTGTGTTTCCTATGGGGTACGAACAGTGAGCTTGCTCAGAACAAAAGAATTGTGCTTCCTACACACAGGGGCCATATCTAGTTCAACTCTGCTCAGGAAACTGAAAAGAACAGTAGATCCTCTTCAGTCGAATATACTGTACTTGCTGGGAACAGACACCAGTGCTATTTGCAGTATGTATGGCAATGGGAGCACAATAGTAACTCTTCTTACCAGAAAAATCTCGTGTTTGTAGGACCTGAAACTGCATGGGATTCAACTCCATTTCTGACTGGGAAACAAACTCTAGCTCGCCTTTCAAGAAACACACTCTGCTTTTGAGAAAAGGGCACTCTTCTACTCTACGGTGTTTCCTATGGGGTCCAAACAGTGAGCTTGCTCAGAACAAAAGAACTGTGCTTCCTACACACACGGGCCATATCTGGTACAACTCTGCTTAGAAACTGACAAGAACAGTAGCTCCTCTTTAGTCCAATACACTGTACTCGCTAGGAACAGACACCAGTGCTATTTTCCCTGTGTATGACAATGGGAGCGCAATAGTGACTCTTCTTACCAGAAAACAACTCTTGCTCTTAGTACCAGAAACTGCATGTGATTCAACTCCATATAGGACTGGAAAAAAAAGCTAGCTCGCCTTACAAGAAACACACTCTGCTTTAGAGAAAAGAGCACTCTTCTACTCTACTGTGTTTCCTATAGGGCCAGAACAGTGAGCTTGCTCAGAACAAAAGAACTGTACTACCTACATACACGGGCCATATCTAGTTCAACTCTGCTTAGGAAACTGAGAAGAAAAGTAGCTCTTCTTCAGTCCAATACACTGTATATGCTGAGAACAGACGCGAGTGCAATTTGCACTGTGTATGGCAATGAGAGCACAATAGTGACATTCCTTACTAGAAAACAGCTCTTGCTCATAGGACCAAAAACTTCTTGTGATTCAACACCATTTAGAACTGGGAAATAAATGCTAGCTCACCTTACAAGAAACACACTCTGCTTTTGAGAAAAGAGCACTCTTCTACTCTACTGTGTTTCCTATAGTGCCAGCACAGTTAGCTTGCACAGAACAAAAGAAGTGTGCTTCCTACACACACAGACATATCTAGTTCAATTCAGCTTAGGAAACTGACAAGAACAGTATACCCTCTTCAGTCAAATACACTGCACATGCTGGGAACAGACACCAGTGCTATTTGCCCTGTATATGACAATTGGAGCGCAATAGTGACTCTTCTTACCAGAAAACAACTCTGGCTCGTAGGACCAGGAACTGCATGTGATTCAACTCCATTTAGGACTGGGAAACAAACGCTACCTCGCCTTACAAGAAACATACTCTGCTTTTGAGAAAAGAGCACTCATCTATTCTACTGTGTTTCCTATGGTGTCCGAAAAGTGAGCTTGCTCAGAACAAAAGAACTGTGCTTCCTACACACACGGGCCATATCTAGTTCAACTCTGCTTAGAAAACTGACAAGAACAGTAGCTGCTCTTCAGTCCAATACACTGTACTTGCTGGGAACAGACGCCAGTGCTATTTGCACTGTGTATGGCAATGGGAGCGCAATAGTGACTCTTCTTACCAGAAAAAAACTCTTGCTCGTAGGACCAGAAACTGCATGGGATTCAACTCCATTTCTAACTGGGAAGCAAATACTAGCTTGCCTAATAGAAACACAATGTAATTTTGAGAAAAGAGCCCTCATCTACTCTACTGTGTTTCCTATGGTGTCCGCACAGTGTGCTTTCTCAGAACAAAAGAACTGTGCTTCCTACACACGGCCATATCTAGTTCAACTCCTCTTAGGAAAATGACAAGTACAGTAGCTCCTCTTCAGTCCAATACACTGTACTTGCTGGGAACAAACGCGAGTGCTATATGCACAATGTATGGCAATGGGAGCGCAATAGTGACTTTCCTTACCAGAAAACAACTCTTCCTCATAGGACCAGAAACTGCATGTGATTCAACTCCATTTAGGGATGGGAAACAAACGCTAGCTCGCCTTACAAGAAACACACTCTGCTTTTGAGAAAAGAGCACTCTTCTACTCTACTGTGTTTCCTATAGGGCCAGAACAGTGAGCTTGATCAGAACAAGAGAACTGTGCTTCCTACACACACGGCCATATCTAGTTCAATTCTTATTAGGAAACTGACAAGAACAGTAGATCCTCTTCAGTCCAATACACTGTACATGCTGGGAAACGACGCCAGTGATATTTGTACTGTGTATGACAATGGGAGCACAATAGTGACTCTTCTTACCAGAAAACATCTCTTGCCCGTAGGACCAGAAACTGCATGTGATTCAACTCCATATAGGACTGGGAAAAAAACGCTAGCTCGCCTTACAAGAAACACACTCTGCTTTTGAGAAAAGAGCACTCTTCTACTCTACTGTGTTTCCTATGGTGTCCAACCAGTGACCTTGCTCAGAACAAAGAACTGTCCTTCCTACACACACGGGCCATATCTAGTTCAACTCTGCTAAGGAAACTGACAAGAACAGTAGCTCCTCTTCAGGCCAATACACTGTACTTGCTGGGAACAGACGCCAGTGCTATTTGCAGTGTGTATGGCAATGGGAGCGCAATAGTGACTCTTCCTACCAGAAAAAAGTCTTGCTCGTTGGACCAGAAACTGCATGGGATTCAACTCCATTTCTGACTGGGAAACAAACACTTGCTCACCTTTCAAGAAACACACTCTGCTTTTGTGAAAAGGGCACTCTTCTACTCTACTGTGTTTCCTATGGGGTCCGAACAGTGAGCTTGCTCAGAACAAAAGAACTGTGCTTCCTACACACACGGCCATATCTAGTTGAATTCTGCTTAGGCACCTGACAAGAACAGTAGATCCTCTTCAGTCCAATACACTGTACATGCTGGGAACCGACGCCAATGCTATTTGCCCTGTGTATGACATTGGGAGCGCAATAGTGACTCTTCTTACCAGAAAACAGCTCTTGCTCGTAGGACCAGAAACTGCATGGGATTCAACTCCATTTAGGACTGGGAAACAAACGCTAGCTCACCTTACAAGAAACACACTCTGCTTTTGAGAAAAGAGCACTCTTCTACTCTACTGTGTTTCCTAAGGGGTCCGAACAGTGAGCTTGCTCAGAACAAAAGAACTGTACTTCCTACACACATGGGCCATATCTAATTCAACTTTGCTTAGGAAACTGACAAGAACAGTAGCTCCTCTTCAGTCCAATACACTGTACTTGCTGGGAACAGACACGAGTGCTATTTGTACTGTGTATGACAATGGGAGCACAATAGTGACTCTTCTTACCAGAAAACAACTCTTGCTCTTAGGACCAAAAACTGCATGTGACTCAACTCCATGTAGGACTGGGAAACAAACGCTAGCTCTGCTCACAAGAAACACACTCTGCTTTTGAGAAAAGAGCACTCTTCTACTCTACAGTGTTTCCTCTATGGCCACAACAGTGAGCTTGCTCAGAACAAAAGGACTGTGCTTCCTACACACACGGGCCATATCTAGTTCAATTCTGCTTAGGAAACTGACGAGAAGAGTATACGCTCTTCAGTCAAATACACTGCACATGCTGGGAACAGACACCAGTGCTCTTTGTCCTGTGTATGACAATAGGAGCGCAATAGTGATTCTTCTTACCAGAAACAAGTCTTGCTTGTAGGACCAGAAACTGCATGTGACACAACTCCATTTAGGACTGGGAAAGAAACACTAGCTCGCCTTACAAGAAACATACTCTGCTTTTGATAAAAGAGCACTCTTCTGCTCTACTGTGTTTCCTATAGGGGCAGAACAGTGAACTAGCTCAGAACAAAAGAACTGTGCTTCCTACACACAGGGGCCATATCTAGTTCAACTCTGTTAGGAAACTGACAAGAACAGTAGCTCCTCTTAAGTCCAATACTCTGTACATGCAGGGAACAGACATCAGTGCTATTTGCACTGTGCATGGCAATGGGAGCGCAATAGTGACTCTTCTTACCAGAAAACAACTCTTGCTCATAGGACCAGAAACTGCATGTGATTCAACTCCATTTAGGACTGGGAAACAAACGCTAGCTCGCCTTACAAGAAACACACTCTGCTTCTGAGAAAAGAGCACTCTTCTACTCTATTGTGTTTCCTATGGGGTCCGAGCAGTGAGCTTGCTCAGAACAAAAGAACTGTGCTTCCTACACACACGGGCCATATCTAGTTCAACTCTGCTTACGAAACTGACAAAAACAGTAGCTCCTCTTCAGTCCAATATACTGTATTTGCTGGAAGCAGACGCGAGTGCTATTTGCACTGTGTATGGTAAAGGGAGGGCAATAGTGACTTTCCTTACCAGAAAACAACTCTTGCTGGTAGGACCAAACACTGCATGTGATTCAACTCCATTTAGGACTGGGAAACAAACGCTAGCTTGCCTTACAAGAATCACACTCTGCTTTTGAGAAAAGAGCACTCTTCTTCTCTACTGTGTTTCCTATAGGACTAGAAAAGAGAGCTTGCTCAGAACAAAAGAACTGGCTTCCTACATACAGGGCCATATGTAGTTCAATTCTGCATAGGAAACTGATAAGAACAAAAAATTTTTTTCAGTCCAATACACTGTACATGCTGGGAAGAGAAACCAGTGCTATTTGCCCTGTGTATGACAATGGGAGCGCAATAGTGACTCTTTTTACCAGAAAAAACTCTTGCTCGTAGGACCAGAAACTGCATGTGATTCAACTCAATTTAGGACTGGGAAACAAACGCTAGCTAGCCTTACAAGAAACACACTCTGCTTTTGAGAATAGAGCACTCTTCTACCCTACAGTGTTTTCTATAGGGCGAGAACAGTGAGCTTGATCAGAACAAAAGAACTGTGCTTCCTACACACACGGCCATATCTATTTCAACTCTGCTTAGGAAACTAATGAGAACAGTAGCTCCTCTTCAGTCCAATACACTGTACTTACTGGGAACAGACGCGAGTGCTATTTGCACTGTGTATGGAAATGGGAGCACAAAGTGACTCTTCTTACCAGAAAACAACTCTTGCTCTTAGGACCAAAAACTGCATTTGATTCAACTCCATTTAGGACTGGGAAACAAACGCTAGCTCGCCTTACAAGAAACACGCTCTGCTTTTGAGAATAGGGCACACATCTACTCTACTGTGTTTCCTATGGGGTCCAAACAGTGAGCTTGCTCAGAACAAAAGAACTGTGCTTCCTACACACACGGGTCATATCTAGTTCAACTCTGCTTAGGAAACTGACAAGAACAATAGCTCCTCTTCAGCCCAATACACTCTAATTGCTGGGAACAGACGCGAGGGCTATTTGCACTGTGTATGTCAATGGGAGCACAATAGTGACTTTCCTTACCAGAAAAACTCTTGCTCGTAGGACCAGAAACTGCATGTGATTCAAATCCATTTAGGACTGGGAAACAAACGCTAGCTCGCCTTACAAGAAACACACTCTGCTTTTGAGGAAAGAGCACTCTTCTACTCTACTATGTTTCCTTTAGGGCCAGAACAGTGAGCTTGCTGAGAACAAAAAAACTGTGCTTCCTACCCACATGGGCCATATCTAGTTCAACTCTGCTTAGGAACCTGACAAGAACAGTAGATCCTCTTCAGTCAAATACACTGTACATGCTGGGAACAGACGCCAGTGCTATTTGCCCTGTGTATGGCAAAGGGAGCGCAATAGTGACTCTTCTAACCAGAAAACCACTCTTGCTCGTAGGACCAGAAACTGCATGTGTACTTCAACTCCATTTAGGACTGGGAAACAAATGCTAGCTCGCCTTACAAGAAACACACTCTGCTTTTGAGAAAAGAGCACTCTTCTACTCTACTGTGTTTCCTATGGGGTTCGAACAGTGAGCTTGCTCAGAACAAAAGAACTGTGCTTCCTACACACACAGGCCATATCTAGTTCAACTCTGCTTAGGAAACTGACAAGAACAGTAGCTCCTCTTCAGTCCAATACACTGTACTTGCTGGGAACAGACGCGAGTGCTATTTGCACTGTGTACGGCAATAAGTGCACAATAGTGAATCTTCATACCAGGAAACAACTCTTGCTCTTAGGACCAGAAACTGCATTTGATTCAATCCACTTAGGACTGGGAAACAAACGCTAGCTCGCCTTACAAGAAACATGCTCTGCTTTTGAGAATAGGGCACACATCTACTCTACTGTGTTTCCTATGGGGTCCGATCAATGAGCTTGATGAGAACAAAAGAAATGTGCTTCCTACACACACGGGCCATATCTAGTTCAACTCTGCTTAGGAACCTGACAAGAACAGTAGATCCTCTTCAGTCAAATACACAGTACATGCTGGTAACAGACACCAGTGCTATTTGCCCTGTGTATGACAATGGGAGCGCAATAGTGACTCTTTTTACCAGAAAACATCTCTTGCTCGTAAGACCAGAAACTGCATGTGATTCAACTCCATTTAGGACTGGCAAACAAACGCTAGCTCACCTTACAAGAAACACACTCCGCTTTTAAGAAAAGAGCACTCTTCTACTCTACTGTGTTTTATATAGGGTCCGAACAGTGAGCTTGCTGAGAACAAAAGAACTGTGCTTCCTACACACACGGGCCATATCTAGATCAATTCAGCTTAGGAAACTGACAAGAACAGTAGCTCCTCTTCAGTCCAATACACTGTACTTGATGGAAACAGACGCGAGGGCTATTTGCACTGTGTATGGCAAAGGGAGCACAATAGTGACTTTTCTTACCAGAAAACAACTCTTGCTCGTAGGACCAGAAACTGCATGTGTATTTCAACTCCATTTAGGACTGGGAAACAAACGCTAGCTTGCCTTATTAGAAACACACTCTGCTTTTGAGAAAAGAGCACTCTTCTACTCTACTGTGTTTCCTCTGGGGTTCGAACAGTGAGCTTGCTCAGAACAAAAGAACTGTGCTTCCTACACACACGGGCCATATCTAGTTCAACTCTCCTTAGGAAACTGACAAGAACAGTATATCCTCTTCAGTCCAATACACTGTACTTGTTGGGAACAGACGTGAGTGATATTTTTACTGTGTATGGCAATGGGAGCGCAATAGTGACTCTTCTTACCAGAGAACAACTCTTGCTTGTAGGACCAAAAACTGCATTTGATTCACCTCCATTTAGGACTGGGAAACAAACGCTAGCTAGCCTTACAAGAAACACACTCTACTTATGAGAAAAGAGCACTCCTCTACTCTACTGTGTTTCCTATAGGGCCAGAACAGTGAGCTTGCTCAGAACAAAAGAACTGTGCTTCCTACACACACGGGCCATATCTAGTTCAATTCTGCTTACGAAACTGACAAGAACAGTAGCCTCTCTTCAGTCCAATACACTGTACTTGCTGGGAACAGATGCCAGTGCTATTTGCACTGTGTATGGCAAAGGGAGCACAAAATGGACTCTTCTTACCAGAAAACAAGTCTCGCTCGTAGGACCAGAAACTTCATGTGTATTTCAATTCCATTTAGGACTGAAAAACAAACGCTAGCTCGCCTTACAAGAAACACACTCTGCTTTTGACAAAAGAGCACTCTTCTACTCTACTGTGTTTCCTATAGTGCCAGAACATTGAGATTGCTCAGAACAAAAGAACTGTGCTTCCTACACACACGAGCCATATCTAGTTCAACTCTGCTTAGGAAACTGACAAGAACAGTAGCTCCTCTTCAGTCCAATACACTGTACTTGCTGGGAACAGACTCGAGTGCTATTTGCACTGTGTATGGCAATGGGAGCACAATAGTGACTCTTCTTACCAGAAAACAACTCTTGCTCATAGGACCAGAAACTGCATGTGATTCAACTCCATTTAGTACTGGGAAACAAACGCTAGCTCGCCTTACAAGAAACACACTCTGCTTTTGAGAAAAGAGCACTCTTCTACTCTATTGTGTTTCCTATCGTGTCTGAACAGAGAGCTTGCTAAGAACAAAAGAACTGTGCTTCCTATATCCAGGCCATATCTACTTCAACTCTGCTTAGGAAATGGACAAAAGAAGTAGCTCCTCTTCAGTCCAATACACTGCAGTTGCTGGGAACAGACGCTAGTGCTATTTGCCCTGTGTATGACAATGGGAGCGCAATAGTGACTCTTTTTACCAGAAAACAACTCTTGCTCGTAGGACCAAAAACTGCATGTGATTCAACTCCATTTAGGACAGGGAAACAAACGCTAGCTCACCTTACAAGAAACACACTCTGCTTTTAAAAAAAGAGCACTCTTCTACTCTACTGTGTTTTCTATAGGCTCCTAACAGTGAGCTTGCTGAGAACAAAAGAACTGTGCTTCCTACACACACGGGCCATATCTAGATCAACTCTACTTAGGAAACTGACAAGAACAGTAGATCCTCTTCAGTCCAATACACTGTACTTGCTGGGAACAGATGTGAGGGCTATTTGCACTGTGTATGGCAAAGGGCGCACAATAGTGACTTTTCTTACCAGAAAAAAACTCTTGCTCGTAGGACCAGAAACTGCATGTGTATTTCAACTCCATTTAGGACTGGGAAACAAACGCTAGCTAGACTTAGAAGAAACACACTCTGCTTTTGAGAAAAGAGCACTCCTCTTATCTACTGTGTTTCCTATAGGGCCAGAACAGTGAGCTTGCTCAGAACAAAAGAACTGTGCTTCCTGCACACACGGGCCATATCTAGTTCAATTATGCTTACGAAACTGACAAGAACAGTAGATCCTCTTCAGTCCAATACAATGTACTTGCTGGGAACAGACGTGAATGCTATTTGCACTGTGTATGACAATGGGAGCGCAATTGTGACTATTCATACCACAAAACAACTCTTGCTCATAAAACCAGAAACTGCATGTGATTCAACTCCATTTAGGACTGGGAAACAAACGAAAGCTCGCCTTACAAGAAACACACTCTGCTTTTGAGAAAAGAGCACTCTTCTACTCTACTGTGTTTCCTATAGGACCAGAACAGTGAGCTTGCTCAGAACAAAAGAACTGTGCTTCCTACACACACGGCCATATCTAGTTCAACTCTGCTTAGGAAACTGACAAGAAGAGTAGCTCCTCTTCAGTCCAATACACTGTACTTGCTGGGAACAGACGCGAGTGCTATTTGCACTGAGAACAGCAATGGGAGCACAACAGTGACTCTTCTTACCAGAAAACAACTCTTGCTCTTAGGACCAGAAATTGCATGTGATTCAACTCCATTTAGGACTGGGAAACAAACACTAGCTCGCCTTTCTAGAAACACACTCTGTTTTTGAGGAAAGAGCACTCTTCTACTCTACTGTGTTTCCTGTAGGGCAAGAACAGTGAGCTTGCTGAGAACAAAAGAACTGTGCTTCCTACACACGGGCCATATCTAGTTCAACTCTGCTTAGGAACCTGACAAGAACAGTAGCTCCTCTTCAGTCCAATACACTGTACAAGCTGGGAACTGACGCCAGGGCTATTTGCCCTGTGTATGACAATGGGAGCATAATAGTGACTCTTCTTACCAGAAAACAACTCTTGCTCCTAGGACCAGAATCTGCATGTGATTCAGCTCCATTTAGGACTGGGAAACAAACGCTAGCTCGCCTAACATGAAACACACTCTGTTTTTTAGAAAAGAGCACTCTTCTACTCTACTGTGTTTCCTATAGGGCCAGAACAGTGAGCTTGCTCAGAACAAAAGAACTGTGCTTCCTACACACACAGGCCATATCTAGTTCAACTCTGCTTTGGAAACTGACGAGAACAGTAGCTCCTCTTCAGTCCAATACACTGTACTTGCTGGGAACAGATGCGAGTGCTATTTGCACTGTGTATGGCAATGAGAGCACAATAGTGACTTTCCTTACCAGAAAACAACTCTTGCGTGTAGGACCAGAAACTGCATGTGATTCAACTCCATTTAGGACTTGGAAACAAATGCTAGCTCGCCTTACAAGAAACACACTCTGCTTTTGAGAAAACAGCACTCTTCTACTCTACTGTGTTTCCTATAGCGCCAGATCAGTGAGCTTGCTCCGAACAAAAGAACTGTGCTTCCTACACACAGCCATATTTCGTTCAATTCTGCTTAGTAAACTGACAAGAACAGTAAATCCTCTTCAGTCCAATACACTGTACATGCTGGGAACAAACGCCAGTGCGATTTGCACTGTGTATGGCAATGTGAGCGCAATAGTGACTCTTCTTACCAGAAAACAACTCTTGCTCGTAGGACCAGAAACTGCATGTGATTCAACTCCATTTAGAACTGGGAAACAAACACTAGTTCGCCTTACAAGAAACACTTTCTGCTTTTGAGAAAAGAGCACTCTTCTACTCTACTGTGTTTCCTGTAGGGCCAGAACAGTGAGCTTGCTGAGAACAAAAGAACTGTGCTTCCTACACACACGGGCCATATCTAGTTCAACTCTGCTTAGGAAACTGACAAGAACAGTAGATCCTCTTCAGTCCAATACACTGTACTTGCTGGGAACAGACATCAGTGCTATTTGCATTGTGTATGAAAATGGGAGCGCAATAGTGACTCTTCTTACCAGAAAACAACTCTTGCTCGTAGGACCAGAAACTGCCTGTGTATTTCAACTCCATTTAGGACTGGGAAACATATGCTAGCTCGCCTTACAAGAAACACACTCTGCTTTTGAGAAAAGAGCACTCTTCTACTGTACTGTGTTTCCTGTGGGGTTCAACAGTGAGCTTGGTCAGAACAAAAGAAGTGTGCTTCCTACACACACGGCCCATATCTAGTTCAACTCTGCTGAGCAAACTGACAAGAACAGTAGCTCCTCTTCAGACCAATACACTGTACATGTGTTAAACAAACGCGAGTGCTATATGTACTGTGTATGGCAATGGGACCGCAATACTGACTCTTCTTACCAGAAAACAACTCTTGCTCGTAGGACCAGAAACTGCATGGGATTCAACTCCATTTAGGACTGGGAAACAAATGCTAGCTTGCCTTACAAGAAACACACTCTGCTTTTGAGAAAAGAGTACTCTTCTACTCTACTGTATTTCCTATACGGCCAGAATAGTGAGCTTGCTCAGAACAAAAGAACTGTGCTTCCTACACACACGACCATAGCTAGTTCAATTCTGCTTAGGAAACTGACAAGAACAGTAGATCCTCTTCAGTCAAATACACTGTACATGCTGGGAATAGACGCCAGTGCAATTTGCCCTCTGTATGACAATGGGAACGCAATAGTGACTCTTCCTACCAGAAAACAACTCTTGCTGGTAGGACGAGAAATTGCATGTGATTCAACTCCATTTAGGACTGGGAAACAAACGCTAGCTCGCCTTAGAAGAAACACATTCTGCTTCTGAGAAAAGGCCACTCATCTACTCTACTGTGTTTCCTATGGGGTGCGAACAGTGAGTTTGCTCAGAACAAAAGAACTGTGCTTCCTACACACACGGGCCATATCTAGTTCAACTCTGCTTAGGAAACTGACAAGAACAGTAGCTCCTCTTCAGTACAAAACACTGTACTTGCTGGGAACAGACGCGAGTGTTATTTCCACTGTTAATGGAAATGGGAGCGCAATAGTGACTCTTCTTACCAGAAAACAACTCTTGCTCGTAGGACCAGAAACTGCATGTGATTTTACTCCATTTAGGACTGGGAAACAAACGCTAGCTTGCCTTACAGGAAACACACTCTGCTTTTGAGAAAAGAGCACTCTTCTACTCTAATGTGTCTCCTATAGGGCCAGAAGAGTGAGCTTGCTCAGAACAAAAGAACTGTGCTTCCTACACACACCGACTATATTTACTTCAACTCTGCTTAGGAAACTGACAAGAACAGTAGATCCTCTTCAGTCCAATACACTGCACATGCTGGGAACAGACGCCAGTGCTATTTGCCCTGTGTATAGCAATGGGAGCGCAATAGTGACTCTTCTTTTCAGAAAACAACTCTTGCTCGTAGGACCAAAAACTGCATGGGATTCAATTCCATTTAGGACTGGGAAACAAACGCTGGCTCGCCTTACAAGAAACACACTCTGCTTTTGAGAAAAGAGCACTCTTCTACTCTACTGTGTTTCCTATGGGATCCGAACAGTGAGCTTGCTCAGAACAAAAGAACTGTGCTTCCTACACACACGGCCATATCTAATTCAATTCTGCTTAGGAAACTGACAATAATAGTAGATTCTCCTCAGTCCAATACACTGTACATGCTGGGAACAGACGCCAGTGCTATTTGTAATTTGTATCACAATTGGAGCGCAATAGTGACTCTTCTTACCAGAAGACAACTCTTGCTTGTAGGACCAGAAACTGCATGGGATTCAACTCCATTTAGGACTGGGAAACAAACACATACTCGCCTTATAAGAAACACACTCTGCTTTTGAGAAAAGAGCACTCTTCTACTCTACTGTGTTTCCTATGGGATCCGAACAGTGAGCTTGCTCAGAACAAAAGAACTGTGCTTCCTACACACACAGGCCATATCTAGTTCAACTTTGCTTAGGAAACTGACAAGAACAGTAGATCCTCTTCAGTCCAATACACTGTACATGCTGGGAATAGACGCCAGTGCTATTTGCCCTGTGTATGACAATGGGAGCGCAATAGTGACTCTTCTTACCAGAAAACAAATCTTGCTCGTAGGACCAGAAACTGCATGTGATTTTACTCCATTTAGGACTGGGAAACAAATGCTAGCTTGCCTTACAAGAAACACACTCTGCTTTTGATAAAATAGCTCTCTTCTACTCCAATGTGTTTCCTATATGGCCAGAAGAGTGAGCTTGCTCAGAACAAAAGAACTGTGCTTCCTACACACACCGACTATATTTAGTTCAACTCTGCTTAGGAAACTGACAAGAACAGTAGATCCTCTTCAGTCCAATACACTGCACATGCTGGGAACAGACGCCAGTGCTATTTGCCCTGTGTATAGCAATGGGAGCGCAATAGTGACTCTTCTTTCCAGAAAACAACTCTTGCTCGTAGGACCAAAAACTGCATGGGATTCAACTCCATTTAGGACTGGGAAACAAACGCTTGCTCGCCTTACAAGAAACAAACTCTGATTTTGAGAAAAGAGCACTCTTCTACTCTACTGTGTTTCCAATGCGATCCGAACAGTGAGCTTGCTCAGAACAGAAGAAGTGTGCTTTCTACACACACGGGCCATATCCAGTTCAAGTCTGCTTAGGAAACTGACAAGAACAGTAGCTCCTCTTCAGTCCAATACACTGTACTTGCTGGGAACAGACGCCAGTGCTATTTGTGCTGTGTATGGCAATTGGAGCGCAATAGTGACTCTTCTTTCCGTAAAACAACTCTTGCTCATAGGACCTAAAACTGCATTTGATTCAACTCCATTTAGGACTGGGAAACAAACGCTAGCTCGCCTTACAACTAACACACTCTGCTTTTGAGAAAAGGGCACTCTTCTACTCTACTGTGTTTACTAAAGGGCCAAAACAGTGAGCTTGCTCAGAACAAAACAACTGTGCTTCCTACACACACGGCCATATCTAATTCAATTCTGCTTAGGAAACTGACAATAACAGTAGATCCTCCTCAGTCCAATACACTGTACATGCTGGGAACAGACGCCAGTGCTATTTGTAATTTGTATGACAATTGGAGTGCAATAGTGACTCTTCTTACCAGAAGACAACTCTTGCTTGTAGGACCAGAAACTGCATGGGATTCAACTCCATTTTTGACTGGGAAACAAACACATGCTCGCCTTATAAGAAACACACTCTGCTTTTGAGAAAAGAGCACTCTTCTACTCTACTGTGTTTCCTATGGGATCCGAACAGTGAGCTTGCTCAGAACAAAAGAACTGTGCTTCCTACACACACGGGCCATATCTAGTTCAACTCTGCTTAGGAAACTGACAAGAACAGTATATCCTCTTCAGTCCAATACACTGTACTTGATGGTAACAGACGGGAGTGCTATTTGCACTGTGTGTGGCAATGGGAGCGCAATAGTGACTTTCCTTACCAGAAAACAACTCTTGCTCGTAGGACCAGAAACTGCATGAGATTCAACTCCATTTAGAACTGGGAAACAAACGCTAGCTCGCCTTACAATAAACACACTCTGCTTTTGAGTAAAGACAACTCATCTACTCTACTGTGTTTCCTATTGGGTCCGAACAGTGAGCTTGCTCCGAACAAAAGAACCGTGCTTCCTACACACACGGGCCATATCTAGTTCAAATCTGCTCAGGAAACTGACAAGAACAGTAGCTCCTCTTCAGTCCAATACACTGTACTTAATGGGAACAGATGCGAGTATTATTTGCACTGTGTATGGCAAAGGGAGCACAATAGTGACTTTCCTTACCAGAAAACAACTCTTGTTCGTAGGACCAAAAACTGCATGTGATTCAACTCCATTTAGGACTGGGAAACAAACACTAGCTCGCCTTACAAGAAACACACTCTGCTTTTGAGAAAAGATCACTCTTCTACTCTACTGTGTTTCCTATAGGGCCAGAACAGTGAGCTCGCTCAGAACAAAAGAACTGTGCTTCCTGTACACATGGCCATATCTAGTTCAATTCTGCTTAGGAAACTGACAATAACAGTAGATCCTCCTCAGTCCAATACACTGTACATGCTGGGAACAGACGCCAGTGCTATTTGTAATGTGTATGACAATTGGAGCGCAATAGTGACTCTTCTCACCAGAAGACAACTTTAGCTCATAGGACCAGAAACTGCATGGGATTCAACTCCATTTCTGACTGGGATACAAACACTAGCTCGCCTTACAAGAAACACACTCTGCTTTTGAGAAAAGAACACTCTTCTGCACTTCGGTTTTTCTTTTGGGGTCCGAACAGTGAGCTTGCTCAGAACAAAAGAACTGTGCTTCCTACACACACGGGCCATATCTAGTTCAACTGTGCTTAGGAAACTGACAAGAACAGTAGCTCCTCTTCAGTCCAATACACTGTACGTGCTGGGAACAGATGCCAGTGCTATTTGCTCTATGTATGTCAATGGGAGCGCAATAGTGACTCTTCTTACCAGAAAACAACTCTTGCTCGTAGGACCAAAAACTGCATGTGATTCAACTCCATTTAGAACTGGGAAACAAATGCTAGCTCGCCTTACATTATACACACTCTGCTTTTGAGAAAAGAGCACTCTTCTACTCTACTGTGTTTTCTATGGGGTCCGAACAGTGAGCTTGCTCCGAACAAAAGAACCGTGCTTCCTACACACACATGCCATATCTAGTTAAACTCTGCGTAGGAAACTGACAAGAACAGTAGCTCCTCTTCAGTCCAATACACTGTACTTGCTGGGAACAGACACGCTATTTGCACTGTGTATGGGAATGGGAGCACAATAGTGACTTTCCTTACCAGAAAACAACTCTTGATCGTGAGACCAAAAACTGCATGTGATTCAACTCCATTTAGGACTGGAAAACAAACGCTAGCACGCCTTACAAGAAACACACTCTGCTTTTGAGAAAAGAGCATTCTTCTACTCTACTGTGTTTTCAAAAGAGCCACAACAGTGAGCTTGCTCAGAAGAAAAGGACTGTGCTTCCTACACACACGGCCATATCTGATTCAATTCTGCTTAAGAAACTGACAAGAACAGTAGATCTTCTTCAGTCCAATACACTGTACATGCTGGGAATAGACGCCAGTGCT
This sequence comes from Peromyscus eremicus, assembly GCF_949786415.1. Lineage (NCBI taxonomy): Eukaryota > Metazoa > Chordata > Mammalia > Rodentia > Cricetidae > Peromyscus > Peromyscus eremicus. The sequence continues at coordinate 26,232 of NW_026735029.1, read as the reverse complement.
ATTAGCCTTGTGTATGTCAATGGGAGCGCAATAGTGACTCTTATTACCAGAAAACAACTCTTGCTCGTAGGATCAGAAACTGCATGGGATTCAACTCCATTTCTGACTGGGAAACAAACACTAGCTCGCCGTAAATGAAACACACTCTGCTTTTGAGAAAAGAGCACTCTTCTACTCTTCTGTGTTTTTTTTTTTGGGTCCAAACAGTGTGCTTGCTCAGAACAAAAGAACTGTGCTTCCTACACACACGGGCCATATCTAGTTCAACTCTGCTTAGGAAACTGACAAGAACAGTAGCTCCTCTTCAGTATATTACACTGTACTTGCTGGGAACAGACGTGAGAGCTATTTGCACTGTATATGGCAATGGGAGCCCAATAGTGACTCTTCTTACCAGAAAACAACTCTTGCTCGTAAGACCAAAAACTGCATGGGATTCAACTCCATTTCAGACTGGGAAACGAACACTAGCTAGCCTTACAAGAAACACACTCTGCTTTTGAGAAAGAAGCACTCTTCTACTCTACTGTGTTTCCTATAGGGCCAGAACAGTGAGCTTGCTCAGAACAAAAGAACTGTGCTTCCTACTCACACGGCCATAGCTAGTTCAATTCTGCTTAGGAAACTGACAAGAACAGTAGCTCCTCTTCAGTCGAATACACTCTACATGCTGGGAACAGACGCCAGTGTTATTTGCCCTGTGTATGACATTGGGAGCGCAATAGTGAAACTTCTTACTAGAAAACAACTCTTGCTCGTAGGACCAGAAACTGCATGTGATTCAACTCCTTTTAGGACTGGGAAACAAACGCTAGCTCGCCTTAAAAGAAACACACTCTGCTTTTGAGAAAAGAGCACTCTTCTACTTTACTGTGTTTACTATGGGTTCGAACAGTGAGCTTGCTCAGAACAAAAGATGTGCTTCCAACACACAAGGGCCATATCTAGTTCAACTCTGCTTAGGAAACTGACAAGAACAGTAGCTCATCTTCAGTCCAATACACTGTACTTCTTGGGAACAGACGCCAGTGCTATTTGCACTATGCATGGCAATGGGAGTGCAATAGTGTCTTTCCTTACCAGAAAACAACTCTAGCTCATAGGACCAAAAACTGCATGTGATTCAACTCCATTTAGGACTGGGAAACAAACGGTAGCTCGCCTTACAAGAAACACACTCTGCTTTTGAGAAAAGAGCACTCTTCTACTCTACTGTGTTTCCTATAGTGCCAGAACATTGAGCTTGCTCAGAACAAAAGAACTGTGCTTCCTACACATACAGCCATATCTAGTTCAATTATGGTTAGGAAACTGACAAGAACAGTAGATTCTCTTCCATCCCATACACTGTACTTGCTGGGAAGAGACGCCAGTGCTATTTGCCCTGTGTATGACAATGGGAGCACAATAGTGACTTTCCTTACCAGAAAACAACTTTTGCTCGTAGGACCAGAAACTGCATGTGATTCAACTCCATTTAGGACTGGGAAACAAAAGCTAGCTCGCCTTACAAGAAACACACTCTGCTTTTGAGAAAAGAGCACTCTTCTTCTCCAATGTGTTTCCTATAGGGCCAGAATAGTGAGCTTGCTCAGAACAAAAGAACTGTGCTTTCTACACACAACGACTATATCTAGTTCAACTCTGCTTAAGAAACTGACAAGAACAGTAGATCCTCTTCAGGCCAATACACTGTACATGCTGGAAACAGACGCCAGTGCGATTTGCCCTGTGTATGACAATGGGAGCACAATAGTGACTCTTCTTACCAGAAAACAACTCTTGCTCGTAGTACCAGAAACTGAATGTAATTCAACTCCATTTAGGACTGGGAAACAAACGCTAGCTCGCCTTACAAGAAACACACTCTGATTTTGAGAAAAGAGCACTCTTCTACTCTACTCTGTTTCCTATGGGGTCCGATCAGTGAGCTTGCTCTGAACAAAAGAACTGTGCTTCCTACACACACGGGCCATATCTAGTTCATCTCTACTTAGGAAACTGACAAGAACAGTAGCTCCTCTTCAGTCCAATACACTGTACACGAGGGGAACAGATGCCAGTGCTATTTGCAATGTGTATGAAAATGGGACCGCAATAGTACTCTTCTTACCAGGAAACAAATCTTGCTCGTAGGACCAGAAACTGCATGTGATTCAACTCCATTTAGGACTGAAAAAAAAAAAAAAACGCTAGCTCGCTTTACAAGAAACACACGCTGTTTTGAGAAAAGTGCACTCTTCTACTCTACTGTGTTTCTTATGAGGTCAGAACAGTGAGCTTGCTCAGAACAAAAGAACTGGGCTTCCTACACACACGGTCATATCTAGTTCAATTCTGCTTAGGAAACTGACAAGAATAGTAGATCCTTTTCAGGCCAATACTCTGTAGTTGCTGGGAACAGACGCGAGTGCTATTTGCCCTGTGTATGACAATGGAGAGCAATAGTGACTCTTCTTACCAGAAAACAACTCTTGCTCGTAGGACCAGAAACTGCATGTGATTCAACTCCATTTAGGACTGGGAAACAAACGCTAGCTCGCCTTACAAGAAACACACTCTGCTTTTGAGAAAAGAGCCCTCTTCTACTTTAAAGTGTTTCCTATGGTGTCCGAACAGTGAGCTTGCTAGAACAAAATAACTGTGCTTCCTACACACACAAGCCATATCTAGTTCAACTCTGCTTAGGAAACTGACAAGAACAGTAGCTCATCTTCAGTCCAATACACTGTACTTGCTGCAAACAAACGCGAGTGCTATTTGCAATGTGTATGGCAATGGGAGCGCAATAGTGACACTACTTACCGGAAAACAACTCTTGCTCGTAGGACCAGAAACTGCATGTGATTCAACTCCATTTAGGACTGCGAAACAAACGCTAGTTCGCCTTACAAGAAACACACTCTGATTTTGAGAAAAGAGAACTCTTCTACTCTACTGTGTTTCCTATGGGATCCGAACAGTGAGCTTGCTCAGAACAAAAGAATTGTGCTTCCTACACACACCAACTATATCTAGTTCACATCTGCTTAGGAAACTGACAAGAACAGTAGCTCATCTTCAATCCAATACACTGTACATGCTGGGAACAGACGCCAGTGCTATTTGCCCTGTGTATGAAAATTGGAGCACAATAATGACTCTTCTTACCAGAAAACAACTCTTGCTCGTAGTACCAGAAACTGCATGTGATTCAACTCCATTTAGGACTACGAAACAAACGCTAGCTCGCCTTACAAGAAACACACTCGGCTTTTGAGAAAAGAGCACTCTTCTACTCTACAGTGTTTCCCATGGGTTCTGAACAGTGAGCTTGCTCAGAACAAAAGAACTGTGCTTCCTACACACACGGGCCATATCTAGTTCAACTCTACTTAGGAAACTGAGAAGAACAGTACCTCCTCTTAAGTCCAATACACTGTACTTAATGGGAAAAGACGCGAAGGCTATTTGCACTGGGTATGGCAATGGGAGCACAATAGTGACTTTCCTAGCCAGAAAACAACTCTTGCTCATAGGACCAAAAACTGCATGTGATTCAACTCCATGTAGGACTGGGAAACAAACACTAGCTCGCCTTACAAGAAACACACTCTGCTTTTGAGAAAAGAGCACTCTTCTACTCTACTGTGTTTCCTATAGGGCCAAAACAGTGAGCTTGCTCAGAACAAAAGAACTGTGCTTCCTACACACACGGGCCATATCCAGTTCAACTCTGCTTAGGAAACTGACAAGAACAGTAGCTCATCTTCAGTCCAATACACTGTACTTCTTGGGAACAGATGCCAGTGCTATTTGCACTATGCATGGCAATGGGAGTGCAATAGTGACTTTCCTTACCAGAAAAGAACTCTAGCTCATAGGACCAAAAACTGCATGTGATTCAACTCCATTTAGGACTGGGAAACAAACGGTAGCTCGCCTTACAAGAAACACACTCTGCTTTTGAGAAAAGAGCACTCTTCTACTCTACTGTGTTTCCTACAAGGCCAAAACAGTGAGCTTGTTCAGAACAAAAGAACTGTGCTTCCTACACATACAGCCATATCTAGTTCAATTATGGTTAGGAAACTGACAAGAACAGTAGATTCTCTTCCGTCCCATACACTGTACTTGCTGGGAAGAGACGCCAGTGCTATTTGCCCTGTGTATGACAATGCTAGCACAATAGTGACTTTCCTTACCAGAAAACAACTTTTGCTCGTAGGACCAGAAACTGCATGTGATTCAACTCCATTTAGGACTGGGAAACAAAAGCTAGCTCGCCTTACAAGAAACACACTCTGCTTTTGAGAAAAGAGCACTCTTCTTCTCCAATGTGTTTCCTATAGGGCCAGAATAGTGAGCTTGCTCAGAACAAAAGAACTGTGCTTTCTACACACACCGACTATATCTAGTTCAACTCTGCTTAAGAAACTGACAAGAACAGTAGATTCTCTTCAGGACAATACACTGTACATGCTGGGAACAGACGCCAGTGCTATTTGCCCTGTGTATGACAATGGGAGCACAATAGTGACTCTTCTTACCAGAAAACAACTCTTGCTCATAGTACCAGAAACTGCATGTAATTCAACTCCATTTAGGACTGCGAAACAAACGCTAGCTCGCCTTACAAGAAACACACTCTGATTTTGAGAAAAGAGCACTCTTCTACTCTACAGTGTTTCCTATGGGGTCCGAACAGTGAGCTTGCTCAGAACAAAAGAACTGTTCTTCCTACACATACGGGCCATATCTAGTTCATCTCTACTTAGGAAACTGACAAGAACAGTAGCTCCTCTTCAGTCCAATACACTGTACACGAGGGGAACAGATGCCAGTGCTATTTGCAATGTGTATGAAAATGGGACCGCAATAGTACTCTTCTTACCAGGAAACAACTCTTGCTCGTAGGACCAGAAACTGCATGTGATTCAACTCCATTTAGGACTGAAAAAAAAAAAACGCTAGCTCGCTTTACAAGAAACACCCGCTGTTTTGAGAAAAGTGCACTCTTCTACTCTACTGTGTTTCTTATGAGGTCAGAACAGTGAGCTTGCTCAGAACAAAAGAACTGGGCTTCCTACACACACGGTCATATCTAGTTCAATTCTGCTTAGGAAACTGACAAGAATAGTAGATCCTCTTCAGGCCAATACTCTGTAGTTGCTGGGAACAGACGCGAGTGCTATTTGCCCTGTGTATGACAATGGGAGAGCAATAGTGACTCTTCTTACCAGAAAACAACTCTTGCTCGTAGGACCAGAATCTGCATGTGATTCAACTCCATTTAGGACTGGGAAACAAACGCTAGCTCGCCTTACAAGAAACACACTCTGATTTTGAGAAAAGAGAACTCTTCTACTCTACTGTGTTTCCTATGTGATCCGAACAGTGAGCTTGCTCAGAACAAAAGAACTGTGCTTCCTACACACACCAACTATATCTAGTTCACATCTGCTTAGGAAACTGACAAGAACAGTAGCTCATCTTCAATCCAATACACTGTACATGCTGGGAACAGACGCCAGTGCTTTTTGCCCTGTGTATGACAATGGGAGCACAATAGTGACTCTTCTTACCAGAAAACAACTCTTCCTCGTAGTACCAGAAACTGCATGTGATTCAACTCCATTTAGGACTACGAAACAAACGCTAGCTCGCCTTACAAGAAACACACACTGCTTTTGAGAAAAAAGCACTCTTCTACTCTACAGTGTTTCCCATGGGTTCCGAACAGTGAGCTTTCTCAGAACAAAAGAACTGTGCTTCCTACACACACGGGCCATATCTAGTTCAACTCTACTTAGGAAACTGACAAGAACAGTAGCTCCTCTTAAGTCCAATACACTGTACTTAATGGGAACAGACGCGAAGGCTATTTGCACTGGGTATGGCAATGGGAGCACAATAGTGACTTTCCTAGCCAGAAAACAACTCTTGCTCATAGGACCAAAAACTGCTTGTGATTCAACTCCATTGAGGACTGGGAACCAAAAAATAGCTCGCCTTACAAAAAACACACTTTACTTTTGAGAAAAGATCACTCTTCTACACTACTGTGTTTCCTATAGTGCCAGAACATTGAGCTTGCTCAGAACAAATGAACTGTGCTTCCAACACACACGGCCATATCTAGTTCAATTCTGCTTAGGAAACTGACAGGAACAGTAGATCCTCTTCAATCCAATACACTGTACACGAGGGGAACAGATGCCAGTGCTATTTGCAATGTGTATGAAAATGGGACCGCAATAGTACTCTTCTTACCAGGAAACAACTCTAGCTCGTAGGACCAGAAATTGCATGTGATTCAACTCCACTTAGGACTGAAAAAAAAAATGCTAGCTCGCCTTAAAAGAAACACACTATGCTTTTGAGAAAACGGCACTCTTCTACTCTACTGTGTTTCATATAGGGTCAGAACAGTGAGCTTGCTCAGAACAAAAGAACTGTGCTTCCTACACACACGGGCCATATCTAGATCAATTCTGCTTAGGAAACTGACAAGGACAGTAGATCATATTCAGTCCAATACACTGCACATGCTGGGAACAGACTCGAGTGCTATTTGCCCTGTGTATGTCAATGGAAGCGCAATAGTGACTATCCTTACCAGAAAACAACTCTTCCTCGTAGGACCAGAAACTGCATGTGATTCAACTCCATTTAGGACTGCGAAACAAACGCTAGCTCGCCTTACAAGAAACACACTCTGCTTTTGAGAAAAGAGCACTCTTCTACTCTACTGTGTTTCCTTTGGGGTCCAAACAGTGAGCTTGCTCAGAACAAAAGAACTGTGCTTCCTACACACACGGCCATATCTAGTTCAACTCTGCTTAGGAAACTGACAAGAACAGTAGATCCTCTTCCGTCCCATACACTGTACTTGCTGGGAACAGACGCGAGTGGTATTTGCACTGTATATGTCAATGGGAGCGCAATAGTGACTCTTCTTACCAGAAAACAATTCTTGCTTGTAGGACCAGAAACTGCATGGGATTCAACTCCATTTCAGACTGGGAAACAAACACTAGCTCGCCTTACAAGAAACACACTCTGCTTTTCAGAAAAGAGCACTCTTCTACTCTACAGTGTTTCCTATGAGGTCCGAACAGTGAGCTTGTTCAGAACAAAAGAACTGTGCTTCCTACACACAGTGCCCATATCTAGTTCAACTCTGCTTAGGAAACTGACAAGAACAGTAGTTCCTCTTCAGTCCAGTACACTGTACTTGCTGCAAACAGAAGCAAGCGCTATTTGCACTGTGTATGGCAATGGGAGTACAATAGTGACTATTCTTACCAGAAAACAAGTCTTGCTCGTAGGACCAGAAACTGCATGGGATTCAACTTTATTTCTGACTGGGAAACAAACACTAGCTCACCTTACAAGAAACACACTCTGATTTTGAGAAAAGAGAACTCTTCTACTCTACTGTGTTTCCTATGGGATCCGAACAGTGAGCTTCCTCAGAACAAAAGAACTGGGCTTCCTACACACACGGTCATATCTAGTTCAATTCTGCTTAGGAAACTGACAAGAATAGTAGATCCTCTTCGGTCCAATACACTGAAGTTGCTGGGAAGAGACGCGAGTGCTATTTGCCCTGTGTATGACAATGGGAGAGCAATAGTGACTCTTCTTACCAGAAAACAACACTTGATCGTAGGACCAGAAACTGCATGTGATTCAACTCCATTTAGGACTTTGAAACAAACGCTAGCTCGCCTTACAAGAAACACACTCTGCTTTTGAGAAAAGAGCCCTCTTCTACTTTAAAGTGTTTCCTATGGGGTCCGAAAAGTGAGGTTGCTCAGAACAAAAGAACTGTGCTTCCTACACACACAAGCCATATCTAGTTCATCTCTGCTTAGGAAACTGACAAGAACAGTAGCTCCTCTTCAGTCCAATACACTGTAATTCCTGGGAACAGACACGAGTGCTATTTGCACTGTGTATGGCAATGGGAGCGTAATAGTGACTCTTCTTATCAGAAAACAACTCTTGCCCGTAGGACCAGAAACTGCATGGGATTCAACTCCGATTCAGACTGGGAAACAAACACTAGCTCGCCTTACAAGAAACACACTCTGCTTTTGATAAAAGTGCACTCTTCGACTCTACTGTGTTTCCTATGAGGTCCGAACAGTGAGCTTGCTTAGAACAAAAGAACTGTGCTTTCAACACACAGGGGCCATATCTAGTTCAACTCTGCTTAGGAAACTGACAAGAACAGTAGTTCCTCTTCAGTCCAATACACTGTACTTGCTGCGAACAGACGCGAGCGCTATTTGCACTGTGTATGGCAATGGGAGTGCAATAGTGACTCTTCTTACCAGAAAACAACTCTTGAGCGTAGGACCAGAAACTACATTGGATTCAACTTTATTTCTGACTGGGAAACAAACACTAGCTCGCCTTACAAGAAACACACTCTGCTTTTGAGAAAAGAGCACTCTTCTACTCTACTGTGTTTCCTATGGGATCCGAACAGTAGCTTGCTCAGAACAAAAGAACTGTGCTTCCTACACACACGGCCATATCTAGTTCAACTCTGCTTAGGAATCTGACAAGAACAGTAGCTCCTATTCAGTCCAGTACAGTGTACTTGCTGGGAACAGACACTCTATTTGCACTGTGTAGGGGAATGGGAGCACAATAGTGACTTTCCTTACCAGAAAACAACTCTTGCTCATGGGACCAAAAACTGCATGTGATTCAACTCCATTTAGGACTGGGAAACAAACGCTAGCTCGCCTTACAAGAAACACACTCTGCTTTTGAGAAAAGAGCACTCTTCTACTCTACTCTGTTTTCAAAAGAGCCAAAACAGTGAGCTTGCTCAGAAGAAAAAGACTGTGCTTCCTACACACACGGCCACATCTGGTTCAATTCAGCTTAGGAAACTGACAAGAACAGTAGGTCCTCTTCAGTCCAATACACTGTACATGCTGGGAATAGACGCCAGTGCTATTTGCGTTGTGTATGACAATGGGAGCACAATAGTGACTCTTCTTACCAGAAAACAACTCTTGCTCGTAAAACCAGAAACTGCATGTGATTCAACTCCATTTAGGACTGTGAAATAAACGCTAGCTAGCCTTACAAGAAACACACTCTGCTTCTGAGAAAAGAGCACTCTTCGACTCTACTTTGTTTCCTTTGGGGTCCAAACAGTGAGCTTGCTCAGAACAAAAGAACTGTGCTTCATAAACACACGGGCCATATCTAGTTCAACTCTGCTTAGGAAACTGACAAGAACAGTAGCTCCTCTTCAGTCCAATACACTGTACTTGCTGGGAAAAGATGCGAGAGCTATTTGCACTGTATATGGCAATGGGATCCCAATAGTGACTCTTCTTACCAGAAAACAACTCTTACTCGTAGGACCAAAAACTGCATGGGATTCAACTCCATTTCTGACTGGGAAACAAACACTGGCTCGCCTTACAAGAAACACACTCTGCTTTTGAGAAAAGAGGCCTCTTCTAATCTAAAGTGTTTCCTATGTGGTCCGAACAGTGAGCTTGCTCAGAATAAAAGAACTGTGCTTCCTACACACAGGGTCCATATCTAGTTCAACTATGCTTAGGAAACTGACAAGAACAGTAGCTCATCTTCAGTCCAATACACTGTACTTGCTGCGAACGAACGCGAGTGCTATTTGCCTTGTGTATGGCAATGGGAGCGCAATAGTGACACTACTTACCAGAAAACAACTCTTGCTCGTAGGACCAAAAACTGCATGTGATTCAACTCCACTTAGGACTGGGAAACAAACGCTAGCTCGCCTTACAAGAAACACACTCTGCTTTTGAGAAAAGAGCACTCTTCTACTCTAGTGAGTTTCCTATAGGGCCAGAAGAGTGAGCTTGCTCAGAACAAAAGAACTGTGCTTCCTAAACACATGGGCCACATCTAGATCAATTCTGCATAGGAAACTGACAAGGACACTAGATCCTCTTGAGTCCAATACACTGTACATGCTGGGAACAGACACCAGTGCTATTTGCCCTGTGTATGAAAATGGGAGCACAATAGTGACTCTTCTTACCAGAAAACAACTCTTGCTCGTAGGACCAGAAACTGCATGTGATTCAACTCCATTTAGGACTGAAAAACAAACGCTAGCTCGCCTTACAAGAAACACACACTGCTTTTGAGAAAAGGGCACTCTTCTACTCTACTGTGTTTCTTATGGGGTCAGAACAGTGAGCTTTCTCAGAACAAAAGAACTGTGCTTCCTACACACACTGGCCATATCTAGATCAATTCTGCTTAGGAAACTGACAAGGACAGTAGATCATCTTCAGTCCAATACACTGTACATGCTGGGAACAGACGTGAGTGCTATTTGCCCTGTGTATGTCATATGGAGCGCAATAGTGACTCTTCTTACCAGAAAACAACTCTTGCTCATAGGACCAAAAGCTACATGTGATTCAACTCCATTTAGGACTGGGAAACAAACGCTAGATCGCCTTACAAAAAACACACTCTGCTTTTGAGAAAAGAGCACTATTCTACTCTACTGTGTTTCCTATAGGGCCAAAACAATGAGCTTGCTCAGAACAAAAGAACTGTGCTTCCTACACACACGGTCAAACGTAGTTCAATTCTGCTTAGGAAACTGACAAGAATAGTAGATCCTCTTCAGTCCAATACACTGTACTTGCTGGGAAGAGACGCGAGTGCTATTTGCCCTGTGTATGACAATGGGAGCGCAATAGTGACTCTTCTTACCAGAAAACAACTCTTGCTCGTAGGACCAGAAACTGCATGTGATTCAACTCCATTTAAGACTGGGAAACAAACGCTAGCTCGCCTTACAAGAAACACACTCTGCTTTTGAGAAAAGAGCACTCTTCTACTCTACTGTGTTTTATTTAGAGCCAAAACAGTGACCTTGCTCAGAACAAAAGAACTGTGCTTCCTACACACAGGGGCCATATCTAGTTCAACTCTGCTTAGGAAACTGACAAGAACAGTAGCTCATCTTCAGTCCAATACACTGTACTTGCTGCAAACAAACGCGAGTGCTATTTGCAATGTGTATGGCAATGGGAGCGCAATAGTGACACTACTTACCGGAAAACAACTCTTGCTCGTAGGACCAAAAACTGCATGTGATTCAACTCCATTTAGGACTGGGAAACAAACGCTAGCTCGCCTTACAAGAAACACACTCTGCTTTTGAAAAAAGAGCACTCTTCTACTCTACTGAGTTTCCTATAGGACCAGAACAGTGAGCTTGCTCAGAACAAAAGAACTGTGCTTCCTAAACACATGGGCCATATCTAGATCAATTCTGCATAGGAAACTGACATGGACAGTAGATCCTCTTGAGTCCAATACACTGTACATGCTGGGAACAGACGCCAGTGCTATTTGCCCTGTGTATGAAAATGGGAGCACAATAGTGACTCTTCTTACCAGAGAACAACTCTTGCTCGCAGGACCAGAAACTGCATGTGATACAACTCCATTTAGGACTGAAAAACAAACGCTAGCTTGCCTTACAAGAAACACACACTGCTTTTGGGAAAAGGGCACTCTTCTACTCTACTGTGTTTCTTATGGGGTCAGAACAGTGCGCTTGCTCAGAACAAAAGAACTGTGCTTCCTACACACACTGGCCATATCTTGATCAATTCTGCTTAGGAAACAGACAAGGACAGTAGATCATCTTCAGTCCAATACACTGTACATGCTGGGAACAGACGCTAGTGCTATTTGCCCTGTGTATGTCATATGGAGCACAATAGTGACTCTTCTTACCAGAAAACAACTCTTGCTCATAGGACCAAAAGCTACATGTGATTCAACTCCATTTAGGACTGGGAAACAAACGCTAGATCGCCTTACAAGGAACACACTCTGCTTTTGAGAAAAGAGCACTATTCTACTCTACTGTGTTTCCTGTAGGGCCAAAACAATGAGCTTGATCAGAACAAAAGAACTGTGCTTCCTACACACACGGTCAAACCTAGTTCAATTCTGCTTAGGAAACTGACAAGAATAGTAGATCCTCTTCAGTCCAATACACTGTACTTGCTGGGAACAGACGCTAGTGCTATTTGCCCTGAGTATGACAATGGGAGCACAATAGTGACTCTTCTTACCAGAAAACAACTCTTGCTCGTAGGACCAGAAACTGCATGTGATTCAACTCCATTTAGGTCTGGGAAACAAACGCTAGCTCGCCTTACAAGAAACACACTCTTCTTTTGAGAAAAGAGCCCTCTTCTACTTTAAAGTGTTTCCTATGGTGTCCGAACAGTGAGCTTGCTCAGAACAAAAGAACTGTGCTTCCTACACACACAAGCCATATCTAATTCAACTCTACTTAGGAAACTGACAAGAACAGTAGCTCCTCTTCAGTCCAATACACTGTAATTCCTGGGAACAGACACGAGTGCTATTTGCACTGTGTATAGCAATGGGAGCGCAATAGTGACTCTTCTTACCAGAAAACAACTCTTGCTCGTAGGACCAGAAACTGCATTGAATTCAACTTTATTTCTGACTGGGAAACAAACACTAGCTCGCCTTACAAGAAACACACTCTGCTTTTGAGAAAAGAGCACTCTTCTACTCTACTGTGTTTCCTATGGGATCCGAACAGTAGCTTGCTCGGAACAAAAGAACTGTGCTTCCTACACACACGGCCATATCTATTTCAACTCTGCTTAGGAAACTGACAAGAACAGTAGCTCCTCTTCCGTCCAATACACTGTACTTGCTGGGAACAGACACGCTATTTGCACTGTGTAGGGGAATGGGAGCACGATAGTGACTTTCCTTACCAGAAAACAACTCTTGCTCATGGGACCAAAAACTGCAGGTGATTCAACTCCATTTAGGAATGTGAAACAAACGCTAGCTAGCCTTACAAGACACACTCTGCTTCTGAGAAAAGAGCACTCTTCTACTCTACTTTGTTTCCTTTGTGGTCCAAACAGTGAGCTTGCTCAGAACAAAAGAACTGTGCTTCCTAAACACACGGGCCATATCTAGTTCAACTCTGTGTAGGAAACTGACAAGAACAGTAGCTCCTATTCAGTCCAATACACTGTACTTGCTGGGAAAAGACGCGAGAGCTATTTGCACTGTATATGGCAATGGGATCCCAATAGTGACTCTTCTTACCAGAAAACAACTCTTGCTCGTAGGACCAAAAACTGCATGGGATTCAACTCCATTTCTGACTGGGAAACAAACACTGGCTCGCCTTACAAGAAACACACTCTGCTTTTGAGAAAAGAGCCCTCTTCTAATCTAAAGTGTTTCCTATGTGGTCCGAACAGTGAGCTTGCTCAGAACAAAAGAACTGTGCTTCCTACACACAGGGGCCATATCTAGTTCAACTCTGCCTAGGAAACTGACAAGAACAGTAGCTCATCTTCAGTCCAATACACTGTACTTGCTGCGAACAAACGCGAGTGCTATTTGCACTGTGTATGGCAATGGGAGCGCAATAGTGACACTACTTACCAGAAAACAACTCTTGCTCGTAGGACCAAAAACTGCATGTGATTCAACTCCATTTAGGTCTGGGAAACAAACACTAGCTCGCCTTACAAGAAACACACTCTGCTTTTGAAAAAAGAGCACTCTTCTACTCTACTGAGTTTCCTATAGGGCCAGAACAGTGAGCTTGCTCAGAACAAAAGAACTGTGCTTCCTAAACACATGGGCCATATCTAGATCAATTCTGCATAGGAAACTGACAAGGACAGTAGATCCTCTTGAGTCCAATACACTGTACATGCTGGGAACAGACGCCAGTGCTATTTGCCCTGTGTATGAAAATGGGAGCACAATAGTGACTCTTCTTACCAGAAAACAACTCTTGCTCGTAGGACCAGAAACTGCATGTGATTCAACTCCATTTAGGTCTGGGAAACAAACACTAGCTCGCCTTACAAGAAACACACACTGCTTTTGAGAAAAGGGCACTCTTCTACTCTACTGTGTTTCTTATGGGGTCAGAACAGTGAGCTTTCTCAGAACAAAAGAATTGTGCTTCCTACACACACTGGCCATATATAGATCAATTCTGCTTAGGAAACTGACAAGGACAGTAGATCATCTTCAGTCCAATACACTGTACATGCTGGGAACAGACGCGAGTGCTATTTGCCCTGTGTATGTCATATGGAGCGCAATAGTGACTCTTCTTACCAGAAAACAACTCTTGCTCGTAGGACCAAAAGCTACATGTGATTCAACTCCATTTAGGACTGGGAAACAAACGCTAGATCGCCTTACCAGAAACACACTCTGCTTTTGAGAAAAGCGCACTATTCTACTCTACTGTGTTTCCTATAGGGCCAAAACAACGAGCTTGCTCAGAAAAAAAGAACTGTGCTTCCTACACACACGGTCAAACCTAGTTCAATTCTGCTTAGGAAACTGACAAGAATAGTAGATCCTCTTCAGTCCAATACACTGTACTTGCTGGGAAGAGACGCGAGTGCTATTTGCCCTGTGTATGACAATGGGAGCGCAATAGTGACTCTTCTTACCAGAAAACTACTCTTGCTCGTAGGACCAGAAACTGCATGTGATTCAACTCCATTTATGACTGGGAATCAAATGCTAGCTCGCCTTACAAGAAACACACTCTGCTCTTGAGAAAAGAGCCCTCTTCTACTCTAAAGTGTTTCCTATGGGGTCCGAACATTGAGCTTGCTCAGAACAAAAGAACTGTGCTTCCTACACACAGGGGCCATATCTAGTTCAACTCTTCTTAGGAAACTGACAAGAACAGTATCTCCTCTCAGTCCAATACACTGTACTTGCTGGGAACAGACACGCTATTTGCACTGTGTAGGGGAATGGGAGCACAATAGTGACTTTCCTTACCAGAAAACAACTTTGCTCAGGGAACAAAAACTGCATGTGATTCAACTCCATTTAGGACTGGGAAACAAACGCTAGCTCGCCATACAAGAAACACACTCTGCTTTTGAGAAAAGAGCACTCTTCTACTGTACTCTGTTTTCAAAAGAGCCAAAACAGTGAGCTTGCTCAGAAGAAAAGGACTGTGCTTCTTACACACACGGCCATATCTGGTTCAATTCTGCTTAGGAAACTGACAAGAACAGTAGGTCCTCTTCAGTCCAATACACTGTACATGCTGGGAACAGATGCTAGTGCTATTTGCACTGTGTATGGCAATGGGAGCGCAGTAGTGACTTTCCTTACCAGAAAACAACTCTTGCGTGTAGGACCAAAAACTGTATGTGATTCAACTCCATTTAGGACTGGGAAACAAATGCTAGCTCGCCTTACAAGGAACACACTCTGCTTTTGAGAAAAGAGCACTCTTCTTCTCTACTGTGTTTCCTATAGGGCCAGAACAGTGAGATTGCTCAGAAGAAAAGAACTGTGCTTCCTACACACATGGGCCATATCTAGTTCAACTATGCATCGGTAACTGACAAGAACAGTAGATCCTCTTCAGTCCAATACACTGTACATGCTGGGAACATACGCCAGTGCTATTTGCCCTGTGTATGACAATGGGAGCAAAATAGTGACTCTTCTTACCAGAAAACAACTCTTGATCGTAGGACCAGAAACTGCATGTGATTCAACTGCATTTAGGTCTGGGAAGCAAACGCTAGCTCGCCTTACAAGAAACACACTCTTCTTTTGAGAAAAGAGCACTCTTCTACTCTGCTGTGTTTCCTATGGGGTCCGAACAGTGAGCTTGCTCAGAACAAAAGAACTGTGCTTCCTATACACACGAGCCATATCTAGTTCAACTCTGCTTAGGAAACTGACAAGAACAGTAGCTCCTCTTCAGTCCAATACACTGTACTTGATTGGAACAGACGCAAGTGCTATTTGCACTGTGTACGGCATTGGGAGCACAATAGTGACTCTTTTTACCAGAAAACAACTCTTGCTCGTAGGAACAGAAACTGCATGTGATTCAACTCCATTTAGGACTGGGAAACAAATGCTATCTCGCCTTACAAGAAACACACTCTGCTTTTGAGAAAAGAGCACTCTTGTACTCTACTCTGTTTCCTATAGGGCCAGAACAGTGAGCTTGCTCAGAACAAAAGAACTGTGCTTCCTACACACACGGGCCATATCTATCTAGTTCATCTCTGCTTAGGAAACTGACGAGAACCGTAGCTCCTCTTCAGTCCAATACACTGTACTTGCTGGGAACAGACGCGAGTGCTTTTTGCACTGTGTACAGCAAAGGGAGCACAATAGTGACACTTCTTACCAGAAAACAACTCTGGTTCTTAGGACCAGAAACTGCATGTGATTCAACTCCACTTAGGACTGGGAAACAAACGCTAGCTTGCCTTACAAGAAACGAGCTCTGCTTTTGAGAAAGGGCATACTTCTATTCTACTGTGTTTCCTATGGGGTCCGAACATTGAGCTTGCTCAGAACAAAAGAAC
The DNA here is from genome assembly GCF_949786415.1 of Peromyscus eremicus. Classification (NCBI taxonomy): domain Eukaryota; kingdom Metazoa; phylum Chordata; class Mammalia; order Rodentia; family Cricetidae; genus Peromyscus; species Peromyscus eremicus. The sequence continues at coordinate 9,817 of NW_026735029.1, read as the reverse complement.
TGTGCTTCCTACACACGGGCCAAAACTAGTTCAATTCTGCTTAGGAAACTGACAAGAACAGTAGATCCCCTTCAGTCCAATACACTGTACTTGCTGGGAACAGACGCCAGTGCTATTTGCACTGTGTATGACAATGAGAGCGCAATAGTGACTCTTCTTACCACGAAACAACTCTTGCTCCTAGGACCAGAAACTGCATGGGATTCAACTCCATTTAGGACTGGGAAACAAACGCTAGCTTGCCTTGCAAGAAACACACTCTGCTTTAGAGAAAAGAGCACTCTTCTACTCTACTGTGTTTCCTATAGGGCCAGAACAGTGAGCTTGCTCAGAACAAAAGAAATGTGCTTCATACACACACGGGCCATATCTAGTTCAACTCTGCTTAGGAACCTGACAAGAACAATAGATCCTCTTCAGTCCAATATACTGTACATGCTGGGAACAAATGCCAGTGCTATTTGCCCTGTGTATGACAATGGTAGCGCAATAGTGACTCTTCTTACCAGAAAATACTCTTGATCGTAGGACCAAAAACTGCATGTGATTCAACTCCATTTAGGACTGGGAAACAAATGCTATCTCGACTTACAAGAAACACACTCTGCTTTTGAGAAAAGAGCTCTCTTTTACTCTACTGTGTTTCCTATAGGGCCAGAACAGTGAGCTTGCTCAGAACAAAAGAACTGTGCTTCCTACACACATGGGCCATATCTAGTTCAACTCTGCTTAGGAAACTGAAGAGAACAGTAGCTCCTCTTCAGTCCAATACACTGTACTTGCTGGGAACAGATGCCAGTGCTATTTGCACTGTGTATGACAATGGGAGCGCAATAGTGACTCTTCTTACCACAAAACAACTCTTGCTCCTAGGACCAGAAACTGCATGGGATTCAACTCCATTTAGGACTGGGAAACAAATGCTAGCTTGCCTTACAAGAAACACACTCTGCTTTTGAGAAAAGAGCACTCTTCTACGCTACTGATTTTCTATAGGGCCAGAACAGTGAGCTTGCTCAGAACACAAGAAATGTGCTTCATACACACGGGCCGTATCTAGTTCAACTCTGCTTAGGAAACTGACAAGAACAGTAGCTCCTCTTCAGTCCAACACACTGTACTTGATTGGAATAGACGCAAGTGCTATTTGTACTGTGTATGGCATTGGGAGCGCAATAGTGACTCTTCTTACCAAAAAATAACTTTACTCGTATGACAAGAAACTGCATGTGATTCAAAATCATTTAGGACTGGGAAATAAAAAACTAGCTCGCCTTTCAAGAAACACACTCTGCTTTTGAGAAAAGAGCACTCTTCTTCTCTACTATGAGTCCTATGGGGTCCGAACAGTGAGCTTGCTCAGAACAAAAGAACTGTGCTTCCTACACACACGGGCCATATCTAGTTCAACTCTGCTTAGGAAACTGACAAAAACAGTAGCTCCTCTTCAGTCCAATACACTGTACTTGCTGGGAACAGACGCGAGTGCTATTTGCACTGTGTATGTCAACAGGAGCACAATAGAGACTTTCCATACCAGAAAACAACTCTTGCTCGTAGGACCAAAAACTGCATGTGATTCAACTCCATTTAGGACTGGGAAACAAACGCTGGCTCGCCTTACAAGAAACACACTCTGCTTTTGAGAAAAGAACACTCTTCTACTCTACTGTGTTTCCTATAGGGCCAGTACAGTGAGCTTGCTCAGAACAAAAGAACTGTGCTTCCTACACAAATGGCCATATCCAGTTCAATTCTGCTTAGGAAACTGACAAGAACAGTAGCTCCTCTTCAGTCCAATACACTGTACTTGCTGGGAACAGATGCGAGTGCTATTTGCACTGTGTTTGGCAATGGGAGCGCAATAGTGACTTTCCTTACCAGAAAACAAATCTTGAGCGTAGGATCAATAACTGCATGTGATTCAACTCCATTGAGGACTGGGAAACAAACACCAGCTCGCCTTACAAGAAACATACTCTGCTTTTTAGAAAAGAGCACTCTTCTACTCTACTGTGTTTCCTATAGGGCCAGAACAGTGAGCATGCTCAGAACCAAAGAACTGTGCTTCCTGCACACACGGGCCATATCTAGTTCAACTCTGCTTAGGAAACTGACAAGAACAGTAGCTCCTCCTCAGTCCAATACACTATACTTGCTGGGAACAGAAGCGAGTTCTATTTGCACTGTGTACGGCATTGGGAGCACAATAGTGACTCTTTTTACCAGAAAACAACTCTTGCTCGTAGGACTAGAAACTGCATGTGATTCAACTCCATTTAGGACTGGGAAAAAATGCTATCTAGCCTTACAAGAAACACACTCTGCTTTTGAGAAAAGAGCCCTCTTGTACTCTACTGTGTTTCCTATAGGGCCAGAACAGTGAGCTTTCTCAGAACAAAAGAACTGTGCTTCCTACAAACACGGGCCATATCTATCTAGTTCAACTCTGCTTAGGAATCTGACAAGAACCGTAGCTCCTCTTCAGTCCAATACACTGTACTTGCTGGGAACAGACACGAGTGCTTTTTGCACTGTGTACAGCAATGGGAGCACAATAGTGACTCTTCTTACCAGAAAACAACTCTGGTTCTTAGGACCAGAAACTGCATGTGATTCAACTCCACTTAGGACTGGGAAACAAATGCTAGCTTGCCTTACAAGAAACGAGCTCTGCTTTTGAGAAAAGGGCACACTTCTACTCTACTGTGTTTCCTATGGGGTCCGAACAGTGAGCTTGCTCAGAACAAAAGAACTGTGCTTCCTACACACACGTGCCAAAACTAGTTCAATTCTGCTTAGGAAACTGACAAGAACAGTAGATCCCCTTCAGTCCAATACACTGTACTTGCTGGGAACAGACGCCAGTGCTATTTGCACTGTGTATGACAATGAGAGCGCAATAGTGACTCTTCTTACCACAAAACAACTCTTGCTCCTAGGACCAGAAACTGCATGGGATTCAACTCCATTTAGGACTGGGAAACAAACGCTAGCTTGCCTTACAAGAAACACACTCTGCTTTTGAGAAAAGAGCACTCTTCTACTCTACTGTGTTTCCTATAGGGCCAGAACAGTGAGCTTGCTCAGAACAAAAGAAATGTGCTTCATACACACACGGGCCATATCTAGTTCAACTCTGCTTAGGAACCTGACAAGATTAATAGACCCTCTTCAGTCCAATATACTGTACATGCGGGGAACACATGCCAGTGCTATTTGCCCTGTGTATGACAATGGTAGCGCAATAGTGACTCTTCTTACCAGAAAATACTCTTGCTTGTAGGACTAGAAACTGCATGTGATTCAAATCCATTTAGGACTGGGAAACAAACGTTAGCTCGCCTTGCAAGAAACACACTATGCTTTTGAGAAAAGAGTACTCTTCTACTCTACTGTGTTTCCTATAGGGCCAGAACAGTGAGCTTGCTCAGAACAAAAGAACTGTGCTTCCTATGCACACGGGCCATATCTAGTTCAACTCTGCATCGGAAACTGACAAGAACAGTAGATCCTCTTCAGTCCAATACACTGTACATGCTGAAAACAGAAGCCAGTGCTATTTGCCCTGCGTATGACAATGGGAGCGCAATAGTGACTCTTCTTACCAGAAAACAATTCTTGCTCGTAGGACCAAAAACTACATGTGATTCAACTCCATTTAGGACTGGGAAAGAAATGCTAGCTCGCCTAACAAGAAACACACTCTGCTTTTGAGAAAAGAGCACTCTTCTACTCTACTGTGTTTCCTATAGGGCCAGAACAGAGAGTTTGCTCAGAACAAAAGAACTGTGCTTCCTGCACACACGGCCATATCTAGTTCAACTCTGCTTAGGAAACTGACAAGAACCGTAGATCCTCTTCTGTCCAATACACTGTACATGCTGGGAACAGATGCCAGTGCTATTTGCCCTGTGTATGACAGTGGGAGCGCAATAGTGACTCTTCTTACCAGAAAAACCTCTTCCTCGTAGGAACAGAAACTGCATGTGATTCAACTCCACTTAGGACTGGGAAACACATGCTAGCTCGTCTTACAAGAAACACACTCTGCTTTTGAGAAAAGAGCACTCTTTTACTCTACTGTGTCTCCTATAGGGCCAGAACAGTGAGCTTGCTCAGAACAAATGATCTGTGCTTCCCAGACACACGGCCATATGTAGTTCAACTCTGCTTAGGAAACTGATGAGAACAGTAGCTCCTCTTCAGTCCAATACACTGTACTTGCTGGGAACAGATGCGAGTGCTATTTGCAGTGTGTACAGTAATAGGAGCACAATAGTGACATTTCTTACCAGTAAACAACTTTTGCTCTTAGGACCAGAAACTGCATGTGATTCAACTCCACTTAGGACTGGGAAAAAAACGCTAGCTCGCCTTACAAGAAACACCCTCGCTTTTGAGAATAGGGAACACTTCTACTCTGCTGTGTTTCCTATGGGGTCCGAACAGTGAGCTTGCTCAGAACAAAAGAACTGTGCTTCCTAAACACACGGGCCATATCTAGTTCAACTCTGCTTAGGAAACTGACAAGAACAGTAGCTCCTTTTCAGTCCAATACACTGTACTTGTTGGGAACAGACGCGAGTGCTATTTGCACTGCGTATGTCAATGGGAGCGCAATAGTGACTTTCCTTACCAGAAAACAACTCTTGTTCATTGGACCAAAAACTGCATGTGATTCAACTCCATTTAGGAATGTGAAACAAACGCTAGCTAGCCTTACAAGAAACACACTCTGCTTCTGAGAAAAGAGCACTCTTCTACTCTACTTTGTTTCCTTTGTGGTCCAAACAGTGAGCTTGCTCAGAACAAAAGAACTGTGCTTCCTAAACACACGGGCCATATCTAGTTCAACTCTGTGTAGGAAACTGACAAGAACAGTAGCTCCTATTCAGTCCAATACACTGTACTTGCTGGGAAAAGACGCGAGAGCTATTTGCACTGTATATGGCAATGGGATCCCAATAGTGACTCTTCTTACCAGAAAACAACTCTTGCTCGTAGGACCAAAAACTGCATGGGATTCAACTCCATTTCTGACTGGGAAACAAACACTGGCTCGCCTTACAAGAAACACACTCTGCTTTTGAGAAAAGAGCCCTCTTCTAATCTAAAGTGTTTCCTATGTGGTCCGAACAGTGAGCTTGCTCAGAACAAAAGAACTGTGCTTCCTACACACAGGGGCCATATCTAGTTCAACTCTGCCTAGGAAACTGACAAGAACAGTAGCTCATCTTCAGTCCAATACACTGTACTTGCTGCGAACAAACGCGAGTGCTATTTGCACTGTGTATGGCAATGGGAGCGCAATAGTGACACTACTTACCAGAAAACAACTCTTGCTCGTAGGACCAAAAACTGCATGTGATTCAACTCCATTTAGGTCTGGGAAACAAACACTAGCTCGCCTTACAAGAAACACACTCTGCTTTTGAAAAAAGAGCACTCTTCTACTCTACTGAGTTTCCTATAGGGCCAGAACAGTGAGCTTGCTCAGAACAAAAGAAATGTGCTTCCTAAACACATGGGCCATATCTAGATCAATTCTGCATAGGAAACTGACAAGGACAGTAGATCCTCTTGAGTCCAATACACTTTACATGCTGGGAACAGAGGCCAGTGCTATTTGCCCTGTGTATGAAAATGGGAGCACAATAGTGACTCTTCTTACCAGAAAACAACTCTTGCTCATAGGACCAGAAACTGCATGTGATTCAACTCCATTTAGGACTGAAAAACAAACGCTAGCTCGCCTTACAAGAAACACACACTGCTTTTGAGAAAAGGGCACTCTTCTACTCTACTGTGTTTCTTATGGGGTCAGAACAGTGAGCTTTCTCAGAACAAAAGAATTGTGCTTCCTACACACACTGGCCATATCTAGATCAATTCTGCTTAGGAAACTGACAAGGACAGTAGATCATCTTCAGTCCAATACACTGTACATGCTGGGAACAGACGCGAGTGCTATTTGCCCTGTGTATGTCATATGGAGCGCAATAGTGACTCTTCTTACCAGAAAACAACTCTTGCTCGTAGGACCAAAAGCTACATGTGATTCAACTCCATTTAGGACTGGGAAACAAACGCTAGATCGCCTTACCAGAAACACACTCTGCTTTTGAGAAAAGCGCACTATTCTACTCTACTGTGTTTCCTATAGGGCCAAAACAACGAGCTTGCTCAGAAAAAAAGAACTGTGCTTCCTACACACACGGTCAAACCTAGTTCAATTCTGCTTAGGAAACTGACAAGAATAGTAGATCCTCTTCAGTCCAATACACTGTACTTGCTGGGAAGAGACGCGAGTGCTATTTGCCCTGTGTATGACAATGGGAGCACAATAGTGACTCTTCTTACCAGAAAACAACTCTTGGTCGTAGGACCAGAAACTGCATGTGATTCAACTCCATTTAGGACTGGGAAACAAATGCTAGCTCGCCTTACAAGAAACACACTCTGCTCTTGAGAAAAGAGCCCTCTTCTACTCTAAAGTGTTTCCTATGGGGTCCGAACATTGAGCTTGCTCAGAACAAAAGAACTGTGCTTCCTACACACAGGGGCCATATCTAGTTCAACTCTGCTTAGGAAACTGACAAGAACAGTATCTCCTCTCAGTCCAATACACTGTACTTGCTGGGAACAGACACGCTATTTGCACTGTGTAGGGGAATGGGAGCACAATAGTGACTTTCCTTACCAGAAAACAACTCTTGCTCATGGGACCAAAAACTGCATGTGATTCAACTCCATTTAGGACTGGGAAACAAACGCTAGCTCGCCATACAAGAAACACACTCTGCTTTTGAGAAAAGAGCACTCTTCTACTCTACTCTGTTTTCAAAAGAGCCAAAACAGTGAGCTTGCTCAGAAGAAAAGGACTGTGCTTCTTACACACACGGCCATATCTGGTTCAATTCTGCTTAGGAAACTGACAAGAACAGTAGGTCCTCTTCAGTCCAATACACTCTACATGCTGGGAATAGACGCCAGTACTATTTGCGTTGTGTATGACAATGGGAGCGCAATAGTGACTCTTCTTACCAGAAAACAACTCTTGCTCCTAGGACCAGAAACTGCATGTGATTCAACTCCATTTAGGACTGCGAAACAAACGCTAGCTAGCCTTACAAGAAACACACTCTGCTTCTGAGAAAAGAGCACTCTTCTACTCTACTTTGTTTCCTTTGGGGTCCAAACAGTGAGCTTGCTCAGAACAAAAGATCTGTGATTCCTACACACACGGACCATATCTAGTTCAACTCTGCTTAGGAAACTGACAAGAACAGTAGCTCCTCTTCAGTCCAATACACTGTACTTGTTGGGAACAGACGCGAGTGCTATTTGCACTGTATATTGTTGCTGGAGAATTTCTCTCCAGCTCCCGCCACCAAGTCCCGCCAGTCCCAGAGCCCACTTATAAAATAAACACACAGACTCTTACATTATTTAAACTGCTTGGCCATTAGCTCAGGCCTGTTATTGTCTAGCTCTTACTCTTATATTTAGCCCATTTCTATTAATCTTTACTTTGCCACATGGCTCATGGCTTACTGGTACCTTACATCTTCCTTGTCCTGATGGCGGCTGGCAGTGTCCCCCTCACTCAGCCTTCCACTTCCCAGAATTCTTTTCCTTGTCCCGCCTATACTTCCTGCCTAGCCAATGGCCAATCAGTGATTTATTTACTGACCAATCAGCAACACACTTGACATACAGACCATCCCACAGCACTTCCCCTTTTCTTTTCTTAAAAAGGAAGGTTTTAACTTTAACATAGTAAAATTACATATAACAAAACAATTATCAAGCAAGAATTACAGATACAATATTAAAGAAGAGATCCTATCTATGTTATATTTGTGAGTTTAAGGTTTTATATCTAACTTATCTTTTATTATAACTAAGGAAAATTGTAAGTATCTAGTCTTTAACCACATCAAAGACCTCAGAAGGATATACTACTACCTGAGAAATGGAGAAGGATATAAGCAACTTTTAGGAGTCTTGTAGGGTAGACAGAGACAGCTGGCAGCCTGGACAGTCATTTAAAGTTCTCTTGTAAAGTTGGGGCATCTGTCTTCAGCCCACAGGCCTAGAGTCTCTTATTCATTTTTCTCTGTGTCCTGTAGAATGTCTGGCAGTTTTCTCTGCAAAGCAGGAACCTGAAGGACCATTTTGTCAAGCAAAGTTCAGTGGTCACCTTTGTATGGGTTCTGCATGTCCAGTTGATCAGGCAGTCCAGGCAAGAACAGTTTCTTGCCCAAATGGCTATTTTTGTCAAGGTGAAGATAAACTCCGTATGGAGTGTCTTCGATGCCCATCCTCCTCTCTGAAGTAAATCAGTGCTGTCAGGAGCAGACATGTCTCACTGTCCAGAAAGTCTAAATTTTTAAAACATTTTAAATGCCATATTCTGTAGGTCTTTGAAGTGTTTGAAGACTACCTATCTATCTGAAATATAACTATGTATACCTAGAAGACTTAACTAACATGGCTACAAATATTATCATAGATGACTAACTATTAATCTATTTTTTAATTATCCATTACAATTTTAAATGAGTTACATAAACATAATACCTCAAACAAGAATAGAAATATATATATATACAGTATAACAAAATTAAGTTTAAATTTGTATCAATAAACTAAAATCTATAGCAATGTAAAACATTTTAAACAAGTTGTTACTCTTTAAAAGTAGGTTCATTAATCTACCCTTTCATCCTATCATATCTAAACTATCCCCTTTTTTTCTTTAGAAAGAGATTGTATTTATAATCAACCTGCTTTAAATAAAAATATTGGTTTTTGTCTGTCCCACACCAGAGGGCTCTTCTGATTTGGGACATAAGAATCTCTTAACCATTTTTTTTTTGAGCAATATGTCTGGGTTTAGAGGGGGAGTGAGCCAATTCCATCTCTAAAGCCAGCTTGGTATATTTGGGAATTTGGGCGTAGCTTCTCTTACTACTTCCTGCTGGAGGGGGGCGCTGTATCTTATGGGGACACGAAGAAAATTTTAGGATCATGGAGTAGTCCATGAGGCTGTATCGTCTGAGCCAGTTGCCTTGGAACCATTCGGGATGTTGAGTCATCTGGGCCATGGTGTCATTGGAGACCTTTCAGGGGGTCTTGGCTGGTCAAACCTGATGTATCTTAATCTGGAACAAATCCATAGTCTCTGGCTTTCTGTGGAAACAAAAGCAGAGACTCTTTTCCAAAGCAACATATCCTTATATCCAAATTTTGAAGTCAAGGTACCTTTAAAATATACATTTTGGCATAACTCAACAGCTTTTACAATCAAATGTTTTTCTGCAGTTACGAATATCAAAGAGAACATAATCCAGATTCTCTGTGTGGTAGCCATCTTTACGTGGCTTATTTTTTTATATTAGCTTGAGCCTATTGCTTTAAACTGTAGCCTTCTAAGCCTGAAACGGCACTGGCGCTGTGGCTGCTGGTTCCGCCCACTTCAGCTTCCCAACATGGCGGCGGTCCGCTTTCCGCCAGCTCTGGGAGCCATAACTCTCAGAAATAGTGGGTCTACACTTTTACCAAAGTAGCGTGTAGCCCAGAAACCTCTTTTTTTTGTTTTGTACTAGCAAAGGCTAAATTCATCACACAGTTTAATGTGCTACTTGCAGAGGCCTCATTCCCACCATACTGCAGGTCGAGAGCGCACGCTAGGAACCCGCCAGTAGCTCAAACCGGCAGCTGCCGCTCATTTGAGAGAGACAATTAGGAACTGTTTTTAGCTCCGTTTTAGAATCTTTTTTCTCAGATTTTAGGTGGAAACTCTTGCCCC